>NW_024081749.1:28982-62153 GCF_003009895.1 Hyaena hyaena
TATTTATTTATTTTTACAAATAGTTTACTGTCAAGTTGGTTTCCATATAACACCCAGTGCTCATCCCCACAACTGCCCTCCTCCATGCCCATCACCCCCCTTCCCCTCTCCCCCACCCCCATTTGCCCTCAGTTTGTTTCTCAGCATTCAAGAGTCTCTCATGGTTTGCCTCTCTCCCTCTCCCCCACTATTTACCCCTTTATTCTCCCCCATGGTCCTCTGTTAAGTTCCTCCTAATCCTCCTATACATGCAAACATATGATATTTGTCCTTCTCTGCCTGACCTATTTCGCTCAGCATAACACCCTCAAGGTCCATCCATGTTGCTACACAAGGCCAGATTTCATTCTTTCTCATTGCCATGTAGTATTCCATGGTATAGATAAACCACATCTTCTTGATCCATTCGTCCGTTGATGGACACTTAGGCTCTTTCCATGTTTTGACTACTGTTGAGAGTACTGCTATGAACATTGGGGTCCATGTGCCCCTATGCATCATCACTCCTGTATCTCTTGGGTAGATTCCTAGCAGTGCTATTGCTAGGTCATAGGGGAGTTCTATTGTTAATTTTTTGAGGAACCTCCACACTGTTTTCCAGAGGGGCTGCACCAGTTTGTATTCCCACCAACAGTGTAGGAGGGTGCCCATTTCTCCACATCCTCGCCAGCATCTAGAGTTCTCTGATTTGCTCATTTTAGCCACTCAGATTGGCGTGAGGTGGTATCTCAGTGTGGTTTTGATGTGTATTTCCCTGATGAGGAGGGTGCTGAGCATCATTTCGTATGTTTGTTGGCCATCTGGATGTCCTCTTTGGAGAAGTGTCTGTTAATATCTTCTGCCCATTTCTTTACTGGGTTGTTTGTTTTTCGGGTGTGGAGTTTGGTGAGTTCCTTATAGATTTTGGATATTAACCCTTTGTCTGATATGTCATTTGCAACTATCTTTTCCCATTCCGTTGGTTGCCTCTTAGTTTTATGGACTGTTTCCTTTGGGGTGCAGAAGCTTTTAATCTTGATGAGGTCCCAATAGTTTATTTTTGCTCTTAATTCCCTTGCTTTTGGGGATGTGTCAAGTAAGAAGTTGCTGCGGTGGAGGTCAAGGATGTTCTTTCCTGCTTTCTCCTCTAGAGTTTTGATGGTTTCCTGTCTCACGTTCAGGTCCTTTATCCATTTTGAGTTTATTTTTATGTATTGTGTGAGAAAATGACCTCGTTTCATTCTTCTGCATGTTGCTGTCCAGTCTCCCAACACCATCTGTTAAAGAGGCTGTGTTTTTTTCCATTGGATACTCCTTCCTGTTTTGTCAAAGATTAGTTGGCTGTATACCTTTGGGTCCAGCTCTGGGTTCTCAATTCTATTCCATTGGTCTATGTGTCTGTTTTTGTGCCAATACCATTCTGTCTTGATGATGACAGCTTTGTAGTAGAGGCTAAAGTCTGGGATGGTGATACCTCCCATTTTGGTTTTATTCTTCAGTATTACTTTGGCTATTTGGGGTCTTTTGTGGTTCCATACAAATTTTTGGATAGTTTGTTCTAGTTTTGAGAAGTATGCTGCTGCAAATTCGATTGGGATTGCATTGAATGTGTAGATTGCTTTGGGTAGTAATAACATTTTTACTATATTTATTCTTCCAATCCATGTGCATGAAATGTTTTTCCATTTCTTTGTGTCTTCTTCAATTTCCTTCATAACTTTTCTATAGTTTTCATCATACAGATCTTGTATCCTTGGTTAGGTTTATTCCTAGTTATTTTATGGTTTTTTGTACAATTGTGAATGGGATCAGTTTCTTGATTTCTCTTTCTGTTTCTTCATTGTTGGTATATAAAAATGCAGCTGATTTCTGTATGTTGATTTTGTACCCTGCAACTTTGATGAATTCTTGGATCAGTTCTAGTAGGATTCTGGTGGAGTCTGTCAGGGTTTCTATGTAGAGTATCATGTCGTCTGCAAAAAGTGAAAGTTTGACTTCTTCTTTGCCAATTCTGATGCCTTTGATTTCCTTTTGTTGTCTGATGGCTGATGCTAGGACTTCCAGCACTATGTTAAACAGCAGTGGTGAGAGTGGACATCCCTATCGTGTTCCTGATCTCAGGGGAAAGCTCTCAGTTTTTCACTGTTGAGGATGGTGTTAGCTGAGGGCTTCTCATAGATGGTTTTTATGATGTTTAAGTAAGTTCCTTCTATCCCGACTTTCTCAAGGGTCTTTATTAAGAAGGGATGCTGTATTTTGTCAAATGCTTTTTCTGTATCTCTTGACAGGATCATATGGCTTTTATCTTTTCTTTTGTTGATGTGATGTATCACATTGATTGATTTGCATATATTGAACCAGCCCTGTAACCCAAGAATGAATCCCACTTGATCCTGGTGGATAATTCATTTTATGTGCTGTTGGATTCGATTTGCAAGTATCTTGTTGAGGATTTTTGCATCCGTATTCATCAAGGATATTGGCCTGTAGTTCTCTTTTTTTGCTGGATCTCTGTCTGGCTTGGGAATCAAAGTAATACTAGCTTCATAAAATGAGTCAGGGAGTTTTCATTCGATTTCTATTTTTAGGAATAGCTTGAGAAGAATTGGTATTAATTCTGTATTAAATGTCTGGTAGAATTCCCCAGGAAAGCCATCAGGTTGAGGGTTCTTATTTGTTGGGAGATTTTTGATAACTGATTCAGTTTCTTCACTAGTTATGGGTCTGTTCAGATTTTCTATTTCTTCCCGTGTGAATTTTGGTAGTGAGTGTGTGTTTAGGAATGTGTCCATTTCTTCTAAGTTGTCCAATTTGTTGGCATATAATTTTTCATACGATTCCCTGATAATTGCTTGTATTTCTCAGGGGTTGGTTGTAATCAGTCCATTTTCATTCATGATTTTGTCATTTGGGTGCTCTCTCTTTTCTTTTTGAGAAGCCTGGCTAGAGATTTGTCAATTTTGTTTATTTTTTCAAAAAACCAACTCTTGGTTTCATTGATCTGTTCAATTGTTTCTTTGGTCTCTATGTTGTTTATTTCTGCTCTGAATTTTACTATTTTTATTCTCTACTGGGTTTAAGGCATTCTTGTTGCTCTGCCTCTAGTTCCTTTAGGTGAACTGTTAGATTTTGGACTTGCACTTTTCTAATATCTTGAAATAGACCTGGAGTGCAATGTACTTCCCAACTAGGACTGCCTTTGCCACATCCCATAGAGTTTGGATTGTTGTGTTTCATTTTCATTTGTTTCCATATATTTTTAAATTTCTTCTCTAATTGCCTGATGGGCCCATTCATTCTTTAGTAGGGTGTTCTTTCACCTCCATGTTTTTGGAGGTTTTCCAGACTTCTTCCTGTGATTGACTTCAAGTTTCAAAGAATTATGATCTGAAAGTGTGCATGTTATGATCTCAATTCTTTTATATTTATTGAGGGCTGCTTTATGTCCCAGTATGTGATCTATCTTGGAGAATGTGCCATGCGCACTTGAGAAGAAAGTAAATTCCTTGGCCTCAGGATGTAGAGTTCTAAATATATATGTCAGATCCATCTGGTCCATTGTGTCATTCAAGTCCATTGTTTCTTTAGTGATTTTTTGTCTGGTTGATCGATCCATTGCTGTAAGCAGAGTATTAAAGTCCCCTGCTATTAGTACATTCTTATCTATAAGGTTGTTTCTGTTTGTGATTAATTGTTTTAAATATTTAGGTGCTCCCATATTCGGTGCGTAAACATTTATGATTGTTAGTTCTTCCTGGTGGATAGACCCTATAATTATTATATAGTGCCCTTCTTCATCCCTTGTTATTGTCTTTAATTTAAAGTCCGGTTTGTCTGATATAAGTATAGCTAGTCCAGCTTTCTTTCGATTTCCAGTAGCATGATAGATATTTCTCCATCCCCTTACTTTTAATCTGAAGGTTTCCTCCAGTCTAAATGAGTTTCTTGTAGACTGCAAATGGATGGATTTTGTTTTTTTATCCATTCTGCTACCCTATGTCTTTTGATTGGAGCATTCATCCCATTTACATTCATTGTTATTATTGAAATATGTGGGTTTAGAGTCTTTGTGTCCTTTGTGGGATTCATGCTTGTAGTGGTGTCTCTGGGATCTTCGTTCCTTGCAACACTTCCCTCAGAGAGTCCCCCTCAGGATTTCTTGTAGGGCTGGCATCGTGGTGGCAAATTCTTTCAATTTCTGTTTATTTGGAAAGACTTTTATCTCTCCTTCTATTTTGAATGACTGGTTTGCTGTATAGAGGATTCTTGGCTGTATATTTTTTCTGTTCATCACATTGAAGATCTCCTGCCCTTCCTTTCTGGCCTGCCACGTTTCAGTAGGTAGATCTGTCACCACTCTGATAGGTTTGCCTTTGTATGTTAGGGCCCTTTTCTCCCTAGCTGCTTTCAAAATTCTCTCTTTGTCCTTGTATTTTGCCATTTTTACTATGATATGCCGTGCAGAGGATCGATTCAAATTACGTCTGTGGGGAGTTCTCCGTGCCTTTCATTTCAACGTCTACTTCCCTCTCCAGGTTGGGGAAGTTCTCTGCTATAATTTGTTCCAGGACTCCTTCCGCATCTTTCTCTCTCTCATCCTCTTCTGGGATTCCTACAATACGGATATTGTTGCGTTTGACCGTATCGCTGAGGTCTCAAACTCTTCTTTCATGTTTTTGGATCAGTTTGTCTCTCTTTTTCTCAGTTTCTTCTTTATCTATAATGATGTCTTCTAAATCACTTATTCTCCTTTCTGCCTCTTCAATCCGTGCATTGGATGCCTCCGTTTTATTATGCATCTCATTTATCACATTTTTTAATTCATCATGCCTATTTTTATGCTCCATGTTGTTTGTAGCCATAGTTTCTTTGATGTCCTCTATGCTTTTTTCAAGCCCAGCCATTAATTTTATGATTATTGTTCTAAAATCTTGTTCATTTATGCTGCTTATATCTGTTTTGAGCAGTTCTTTAGCTGTTAATTCTTCTTGGAATTTCTATGGAGGAGAGCTCTTATGTTTCATCATTTTGGTTAGCTTTCTATCGCTTGTTAGTTTTAAAGACTTGTTATGCTCTCTGCACCTGTGAGCACTGCTGTACCCAAGAAGACTCTTTGACTGTCCAGGGCCTATCCTTTCAGAGAGTGTTTTTTGAATGGTATCTCTTGGTCTCTCGTTGCGACCTTGGTTATTTTATTTTCCTACTCGTAGTGATATTTGGGACTCTCCACCTTGTGTACTTTGGCCTGTTCCTTGAGGTAGCCCTGGAGAAGAAAACAGACAGATAAACACACAGGGAGTAGAGGCACACAAACGCAGAGACAAATCCAACTAACATGCAAACCGAGAGGGAAAACAAAAAAGTTAAGAGATAAGTCGGAGGAGGGAAGGCGAATAATAGAAAATAAAAAATACATGAAAAAGTCAAAAGGAAGAAAAGAAAAGGAAAAAAGAAGAAAACCGATGGACAAAGAACGGTTTAAAGCATATAACCGGATTTCTCAGCTACAATTAAATAGCCATGTGTATGCAGTGCTGGTTGAAGAGCATAGAGAAAGAGAGAGAAGATGGGCAGGGATGAGGCAAAATTGGAAGTAGAATGAACAGGCAGAAGGGATAAGAAGCTTTTTTTCAAAGAGCTAATGGGTGGAATATGGTTGCATAGTTGAGAGAAGGACGCTGGTGTTATCCAGAGAACCTATATAGTCTAATCACTCCTGAGAAAAAGAGATGAAAAGGTAGGTAGGTGTAGAATTTACATCTACAGAATGGACAAAATGTGACTGTTTAAGCAAGCCGGTTACCAGTATTAATCAGGTCAGTGTTCCGGAAAAAAGAGGGAAAAAAAAAAAAAAGAGTGCAGCTCTCTAGCAGTGATGGGCGTGTTTTGATCCATTGTGTCAGGTGGGAGTTCTGCCTTGGCGGTTGTGGGGAGGAGAGTGGCAACGCCCCAGTCCCTTCTTGAACCAAGCGCTGCACCTCACATTTTTGGGTGTGTAAACTGCCCGTGCTGGGGGCGCAGCCAGAGTGGGTCGTGCTCTTTAACCGAGGCCAGGCCTCGTTTCCAAATCCCAGTCCTCGCGCCCCACTGAAATTGTGGTAGCCACAACCTTGCAGGCGATCCCCTCAGGGCAATTCCAAGGCTCTTGCCTAGCCCTGGAGATTGAGACAGAAGCTGCTGCTCCCTTCTCTTCCAGGTCTGCTTGGGGAGCAAGGTCGGGGGTTTGCTGGGGGGTGCCTTGGGTCTGCTGGAGAAGGGGAAACCGGGACCCTCTGTATCTCATCATCCGAAACATGATCTCGCGGGCAAATCTCCCAGTTTTAAGCCCTTCGCCTCCCCTCTAGGGGTCCAGCCGAGCCAGGAGTACAAAGGAGTGGTCGGTGCGTGGCCCCTCCAGGACGAGTTGGCGCGCGGGAATTTGGCGCGCACTGTCCTTCTGTGTCCCGAGCAGAGGTTTTTCTGTTACCCAGCAACAGGGACTGTGTCTTGAGTAGTTTTGGCCTCTCTCTTTCCCCTCTCACTCCCCGCAGAGGGGGATTGCCCCGGTCTCTCTGAGTCTCTGATCCCAGCCTGATTTTATCTTCCCCAGTTCGCACTCACGTTAGATGGCTTTCTCAGTGGATTCTGTGTTGTTTTTATCCCAATCTCTTCAATTCTGTAAGGTTTCCTATGGCTTCAGATCTTTTCTGTGTGAGATATGGGGGCGAGTGCAATGTACGGAGCTCCCTACTTCTCCGCCGTCTTCAAGACTCACTTTTTTTTAAGCACTTTTACCACCTGTCTAGTGGTAGAGCCCTCTGGATGAGCATGTGAAACTACTGGTATTTTTTAGAGGTTTAGTATTTCTCCAATTTGTTTTTTAAGAGATATTATTTTATTCATTTTATTTTTTATAAATAATCCCATTTTTACTTAAATTCTAGTTAGTTACCATATAGTATAATATTGTTTTCAAGAGGAGAATATAGTGATTCATCACTTACATATAGTACCGAGTGCTCATCATAACAAGTGCCTTCCTAGGCCCATTACCTATTTAGCCCATCCTCTACATCTTTGTAATATAACTTGAAGTTCAGAATTCTGATGCCTCCAGTTTTGCTTTTCTTTTTCAAGATTGGTTTGGCTATCTGGGTTTTTATGTGGTTCCATATACATTTTTGGATTATTTGTTCTAGCTTTGAAAAGAATGCTGGTGCAATTTTGATTGGAATTGCATTAATTATGAAGATTGCTTTGTGTATCATAGACATTTTAACAATGTTTTTCCAATCAAGAGCATGGAATGCTTTTCCATTTCTTCGTGTCCTCTTCAATTTCTTTTATAAGTGTTCTATAGTTTTCAGAGTATAGATATTTTACCTTTCTGTTAGGTTTATTCCTAGTTATCTTAGGGTTTTTGGTGCAGTTGTCAATGGGATTGAGTCCTCATTTCTGTTTCTGCTGCTTCGTTATTGGTGTACAGAAATGCAAGATTTCTAAACATTGATTTTATGTTCTACAACTTTGCTGAATTCATGTGTCAGTTCTAACATTTTTTTGATGGAGTGTTTCAGTTTTCTACATAGAATATCATGTCATCTGTGAGTGGTGAAAGTTTGGCTTTTTCCTTGTCAATTTGGATGTCTTTTATTTCTTTTTGTTGTCTGATTGCTGAGGCAAAGACTTCCAAAGTATGTTAAATAGTAATGGTGGGAGTGGACATCCCTGTCTTGTTTCTGACCGTAGACATAAGCTTCAGTTTTTCCCCATTGAGGATGATACCAACTGTGGGTCTTTCATATGTGGCCTTTATGATATTGAGGTATGTCGCATCTATCCCTACTTTGTTGGGGGCTTTTATCAAGAATAGATGCTGTATTTTGTCACATGCTTTTTCTGCATCTTTTGAGGGGATCATGTGGTTTTTATCCTTTCTTTTATGGATGTGGTATATCACATTGATTGAATATTGAATAATCCCTGCAGTCTGGGAATAAATCCTATGGTGATCACGATGAATAATACTTTTAATGTACTATTGGATTCAGTTTGCTAGTATCCTGTTAAGAATTTTTGCATCCATGTTCATTAGGGATATTGGCCTGTAAGTCTCTTTTTAGTGGTGTTTTTGTCTGGTTTTGGAATCATGGTAATGCTGGCTTCATAGAATGAGATTGGAAGTTTTCCTTTTATTTCTATTTTTTGGAACAGTTTGAGAAGAATAGGTTTTAACTCTTCTTTAAATTTCTGGTAGAGGGGCGCCTGGGTGGCTCAGTCGGTTAAGCATCTGACGTCGGCTCAGGTCACAGTCTCATGGTTCATGGGTTCAAGCCCTGTGTCAAGCTCTGTGCTGACAGCTAGCTCAGAGCCTGGAGACTGTTTCAGAGTCTGTGTCTCCCTCTCTCTCTGCCCCTCCCCCACTCATGCTCTGTCTCTCTCTGGCTCAAAATGAAATTAAAAAAAAAACAAAAAAGAAATTAAATGTCTGGTAGAATTCTTGTGGGAATTCATCTGGTCCTGGACTTTTGTTTGTTGGGAGAATTTTGATTACTGATTGAATTTCTTTGTTTCCTGGTAATAAGTCTGTTCAAATTTTCTATTTCTTCCTGTTTTAGTTTTCTTACTTTGTATTTTTTTAAAGAAATGTGTCCATTTCATCCAGATTGCCACATTTGTTGGCATATAAGTTTTCAAGATAGTCTCTTATAATGGCTTATATTAATGTAGTGTTGAATGTGATTTCCTTTTTCATTAGTGATTTTATTTATGTGGGTCCTTTCTTTTCTTTGAGAGAGAGTGAGGAGCAGAGAGAGAGAGAGAGAGAGAGAGAGAAGCAGGGCTCACTAAAGCAGGGCTTGAGCTCACCTGAAGTGGGGCTAGGGCTCACCCAATGCAGGACTTGAACTCATGCATCATGAGATAATGACCTGAGTTGAAGTCAGATGCTTAACTGACTAAACCACCCAGGTACCCTCTCTTTTCTTATCGATAAGCCTTGCTGGGGGTTATCAGTTTTATTAATTCTTTCAGTGAACCAGCTTTTAGTTTCTTTGATCTGTTCTACTGATTTCTTTTGTTTCTATATCATTTATTTCTGGCCTAATCTTTATTATTTCCCTTCTGCTGGCTTTAGGCTTCATTTATTGTTTGTGTGTGTTTGTGTGTGTGTGTGTGTGTGTGTGTGTGTGTGGTTTGCTAGCTCTTTTAGGTGTAAGAGTAGGTTGGTTTATTTAAGACTTTTCTTCTTGATATAGGCTTGTATTGCAATATACTTTCCTCATAGTACTGCCTTTGCTGTATCCCAAAGGTTTTGGACTGTTTTGTTTTCATTTTCATTTGCTTCCATGTATTTTTTAAATTTCTTCTTTAATTTCCTAGTTAACCCATTAATTCTTTAATATGATGTCCTTTAACCTCCATTTACATGTTGTCTTTCCAATTTTTATCTTGTTTTTGACTTCAAGTTTCATAGCATTGTGGTTGGAAACCATGCATGGTATGATTTCAGTCTTTTTGTACTTGTGGAAGGCTCATTTGTGACCCAGTGCATGTGATCTGGAGAATGTTCCATGTGCACTCAAAAAGAATATGTATTCTGCTACTTTAAGATGAAATGATCTGAATATGTCTGTTATGTCCATTGGTCCATTGTGTCATTCAAAGCCATTGTTTCCTTGTTAATTTTCTGCTTAGATGATCTGTCATGGCTGTAAGTCGGGTGTTAATGAACCCTACTATTACTGTATTATTATCACTGAGTTTCTTTATGTTTGTTATTAATTGATTTCTATATTTAGGTGTTGTCAACTAGGGGTCATACTTATAATTTTTAGATATTCTTGATTGATAGAGCTATTAATTATGATATAATGGGCCTTCTTCATCTCTTGTTATAATCTTTGGTTTAAAAATCTGGTTTGTCTGATATAAGTATAGCTACTCAAGATTTCTTTTGATGTAGGGGCGCCTGGGTGGCTTAGTCGGTTAAGCGTCTGACTTTCGCTTAGGTCATGATCTCGCGGTTCGTGGGTTCGAGCCCCGCGTCGGGCTCTGTGCTGACTGCCAGCACAGAGCCTGGAGCCTGTTTCAGTCTGTGACTCCCTCTGTCTCTCTGACCCTCCCCTGCTCACGCTGTGTGTCTCTCTCTCTCCTAGAAATAAATAAAACATTAAAAAAATAAATTAAAAAAATATTTCTTTTGATGTAAATTAGCATGATTGGTGGTTTTGTATCCTCTAACATTCAATCTGCAGGTGTCTTTAAGTATAAAACGAGTCTCATAGGCAGCATATAGATGGGTCTTGTTTTTTATCCATTCTGATACACTGTCTTTTTATTGGAGCATTTAGTCCATTTATATTCAGAGTGATTTGGGTATATATGAATTTAGTGCCATTGTGTTACCTGTAAAGTTGGTGTTTCTGGTGATGTTCTCTATTCTTTTCTAGTCGTTGTTGCATTTGGTCTTTTTTTCCCCCTTTAATATTTCTTGCTGGGCTGGTTTAGTGGTCATGAGATCTTTTCGTTTGTGTTTGTCTGGGAAACTCTTTATCTATTCTTCTACTTTGAATGACAGCCTTCTCAGATACAGTATTCTTGGCTACGTATTGTTTCCATTCAGCGTGTTGAATATATCTTGTCACTCCATTCTGGCCTGCTAAGTTTCTGTGGAGAGATCTGCTGTGAACCTGATCTGTCTTCCCTTTAGATTAATGACTTTTTTCCTTTTGTTTTCAGGATTCTTTCCTTGTCTGTGTATTTTGTAAATTTGACTAAGATATGTCTTGATTGATGACTGGCTTTTTTGTTGAGTTTAATGGGAGTTCTCTGTGCTTCATGATTTTGACGTCTGTTTCTTTCCCCAGATCAAGGAAGTTTTCAGCTGTAACTTGCTCAAATAAACATTTTGCCACTTTTTCTCTCTCTTCTTCTTTTAGGACTCCTATGATATAAATTTTATTATGCTTTATGGAGTGGTTGAATTCCCTAAGTCTGCATTTTTTATCCAGTACCATTCTCTCCCCCCCCTTTTCAGCTTTGTGATTTTTAATAATTTTATCTTTTTTTCTTCAAAAAAAATTTTTAAAATGTTTTATTTATTTCTGAGAGAGAGAGAGAAACAGCGTGAGCAGGGGAGGGTCAGAGAGAGAGGGAGATACAGAATCGGAAGCAGGCTCTAGGCTCTGAGCTAGCTGTCAGCACAGAGCCCGACACGGGGCTCGAACCCATGAACCGTGAGATCATGACCTGAGCCGAAATTGGACGCTTAACCAACTGAGCCACCCAGGCGACCCTAATTTTATCTTTTATATCAGTGATTTGTTCCTCTGCTTTGTCCATCCTCATTGTTACCATCCAGGTAGATTTGCATCTCGGTATATCATTTTTGATTTTGGCCTGACTAGTTATTAGTTCCTTTATCTTTGCAGTAAGGAATTCTCTAGTGTCTTCTATGCTTTTCTGAAGCCCAGCTGGTATCCTTATAATTGTTTTAAATTCAGGCTCAGATATCTTACTTGTATCTGTATTGATTAAAAACCTGGTTATTACTTCTTCCTGTTCTTTCTTTTGGGGTTAATTCCTCCATCTTGTCATTTTTTCTAGGTCCAGTGTGTATGTGTGTGTGTGTGTGTGTGTGTGTGTGTGAGATTATTAGGAAAGCCTGTTATATTCCTGCTCCTGAGAGAAATGGCTATATTAAGAAGAGGTCCAAAAAAATAAAAGCATCCTATATGTAATCTGCTCTTGTGATTTGGCTGCTCCTGTATTCAGTCCTCTGCAGAATTTCTCCTTGCTTGCAGTGGGGGTTGTTTGGACCTTGTCTACTGTGTTGCAAATTTTGACCAGGTATGTTTTGGTCTCTTTGTTAAAACAAGACTTATGATGGGGCGCCTGGATGGCTCAGTCGGTTAATCTGACTTCTGCTCAGGTCATGATCTCATGGTTCGTGGGTTTGAGCCCCACATCGGGCTCTGTTCTGAATACTTGCTCAGAGCATGGATCCTGGCTCAGATTCTGTGTCTCCTCTCTCTGCCCCTCACCACTCATGCTGTGTCTCACTCTGTCTCTCAAAAATAAATAAATGTAATTAAAAAAATTTAAAACAAGCCTGATGAGGGGAAAAAAATGAAGCCAGATCCTATTTCCCATAGAGTTGAAGTGTTGCAGCACTCTACAATCAGTAGACTTAGTGGTGGATGCAAAGGCTTTGTGCTGGTCTTCTGGGGGAGGGCCCTGCTGCACTTATATTCAAGAGGACTTGCCCTAGAGGAGATGTACCTGCAGAGTGCAGAGGGACAGGGCTTGATATAAGCAGCTCTGTTCTCCACTGGGGTGTCCTGTGTTGCTCGTAGTCTGTCAGTGCTGATGGGTGGGCCAGGGAGGAGGGAATGGTGACAGCCCTCTCCTACCCATAGTGGGGAGTTCCTTCAGGCCAGTCTTCAAGTAGCCCTCACAGAAGAGCAAACAGTCACTCCTCTTCTGTCTCTGGCTTCTGTCAGATTTCTGCCTTTACCCTATCTGTATCTTTTTTTTTAATGTTTTATTTAGTTTTGAGAGAGATAGAGACAGCGTGAGCAGGGGAGGGTCAGAGAGAGAGACACACACAGAATCTGAAGCAGGCTCCAGGCTCTGAGCTGTCAGCACAGAGCCAGACACAGGGCTCAAACCCATGAACCATGAGATCATGACCTGAGCCGAAGTTGGACGCTTAACCGACTTAGCCACCCAGGAGCCCCCACCCTGTCTGTATCTGAGCTGCCTTCCTGCCAGGTACAGTACTTGTGTGTTTTATATCAGGGATGCAGCTGGGTTTTAAAACTTCAAATTTTAGGGACCTGCATGATTCAGACCTGCACTGATCCCCTGGGGGAGGGTCTCACTGCACTTGTGCCATTTGCTGGTTTGTCTCATAAAAGTTCTTGGACGGCTTTGCAGTAGTTTGGAGCTTGTGGTAAAGTGCAGCACATAGCCAGTACCTGGTTTTGCTCCCCTCAGCCAGTATCTTTGTTCCTATGCTAGAGATCAGGGCAGCACATTGACGCTGCTAATTCTTTTATCCCTGGAGAGGCCATGCCACCACTCTCAAATGCACTCCAAGAAGGAGAATTGTTTCTACCCATGTGACCAACAGGATCTTCAGACCATGCTGCCTGCTTCCAGGTCTCCAACCTCCCTAATCGGCAGTCAGCTGATTTCCTTTTCTTAGTGATTTGGGAGAAGTATTTTACTTGTGCAGTCCCCTGCCTGCTGCTTCACTCTTGCCCTCACTCTCTTGCTCCTCTCTCTCTAATCAGGGCTCCCTCCCTTCCATAGCACCTGCAGTTCTATTCTCCCTCAAATCAACCTCTGCAGATCCAACCTTCCATGAGATAGTTGTTTTTCTACCTGTAGATGTGCAGTTTTGTTCTCTCAGCCCTCAGATCAGGTTCTTCATTGTTTGGAATGATTTGATATTTATGTAGCTGTGTTTGAGGGACAAGGCAAGTTTAGGGTCCCCCTGCTTCTCCACCATCTTGACTTCTTTTCCAAGAGATTTTAATAGTTGATTTAAATAATTTAAGTTTTAATTTTAATTCCAGTTAGTTAACAAACAGTGTTATATTAGTTTAAGGTGTACCATATAGTGATTCAACAATTCCATCCATCACACATCACATCATGACATGTGTACTCCTTAATCCCTGTCACCTATTTAATCCATCCCCCCAACCACCTCCCCTCTATATAGTTAAGAGCCTGTTTCTAGGCTTGTATCTTTCTATTTTTTTCCTTTATTCATTTGTTTTGTTTCTTAAATTCCACATATGAGTGAAATATGAGTGAAATTCCACATATGAGACAAATATGATATTTGTCTTTCTCTGACTGACTTATTTTGCTTAGCATTATAATGTCTGGCTCCATCTATGTGGTTGCAAATGACAAGATTTTATTCCTTTTTATGGCTGAGTAATAGTCCATTATAAATATATACCACATCTTCTTTATGTATTCATCAATTGATGGACAGTGGAGCTGCTTCCATATCTTGCCTACTGTAAATAATGGTGCTATAAACATACTGGTGCATGTAACCCTTTGAATTATTGTTTTTGTATTCTTTGAGTAAATACCCAGTAGTGCAATTACTGGTTCATAGGGTACTTTTATTTTTAACTTTTTGAGTAACCTGTGTACTGTCCACAGTGGCTACATCAGTTCCCACCAACAGTAAAAGAGGTTTCCTTTTGCTCCACATCCTCGTCAACATCTGTTGTTTCTCATGTTGATTTTAGCCATTCTGACCGGTATGAGGTGATATTTCATTATAGTTTTGATTTGCATTTCCCTGATGATAAGTGATGATGTGCATCTTTTCATGTGTCTTTTGGCCATATGTATGTCTTCTTTGGAGAAATGTATGTTCATGTCTTCTGCCCATTTTGTAATTGGATTGGTTTTTAGGTGTTGAATTTGATAAGTTCTTTACAGATTTTGGATACTAACATTTTATCAGATATATCCTTACAAATATCTTCTCCCATTCCAGAGTTTGCCTTTTAATTCTGTTGATTGTTTCCTTCACTGTTCAGAAACTTTCTATTTTGGTGTAGTCCCAATAGCTTATTGTTCCTTTGATTTCCCTTGCTTTAGGAGACCTATCTAAAATAAAAGTTGCTATGACCAATGTCAGTGAAGTTACTGCCTGTGTTCTCTTCTAGGATTTTTATGGTTTCATGTCTCAGATTTAAGTCTTTAATCCATTTTGAATTTAATTTTTTGTATGTTGTAAGAAAGTGGTCCAATTTCCTCCTTTTGCATGTAATTGTCCAGTGTTCTCAATACCATTTGTTGAGGAGGCTGTCTTCTTTCCATTGTATATATCTTCTTGCTTTGTTAAAGATTTATCGACAATGTTTTTCCATTTCTTTGTGTCATCCTCAATTTCTTTCAACAGTGTTTTATAATTTTTAGAGTACAGGTCTTTTACCTCTTTGGTTAAGTTTATTCCTAGGTATCCATTATTTTCATGAAATTGTAAATGGAATTGTTGTCTTAATTTCTCTTTCTGCTGCTTCATTATTTGTGTATAGAACTACAGCAGTTTTTTTGTAGATTGATTTTGTATCCTGCAACTTTATAGGACTTTTTATCAGTTCTAGCATTTAATTTTTTTGGTGGACTCTTTCCGGGTTTTCTATATATAATATCATGTCATGTGCATATTGTGAACATTTTACTTCTTCCTTACCAGTTTGGATGCCTTTTCTTTCTTTTTGTTGTCTAATTGCTGTGGCTAGAACTTCTAGTACTATGTTGAATGAAAGTGGTGAGAGTGGACATTCTTGTTAATGGCTTTTGGGGGAAAACTCCCAGGTTTTCTCCATTGAGGATATTATCTGTGGGTTTTTCATAAATGGCCTTCATTATGTTGAGATATGTTCCCTACAAATCTGCTTTGTTGAGGATTTTTATCATGAATGCATGTTGTATTTTGTCAAATGCTTTTTCTGCATCTATTGAAATGATGATATGCTTATTATCCTTTCTCTTATTGATGTAGATTTTTTTTATTTTGGTTACAAGTCATAACTTGAAAAGAATTCAGAAGAGAATGTTCATAGCTAACTTTGATTTTGTAACCCTAACCCTGGGAGAGGATTTTTCTGAATGATTATTATCTACTTGAAATGTGTTGTTGTTTTATCTCATTTATCTATTTATCTATTTATCTGCTCATTTATCTATTACCGTGTGAAATTACCCTTATTACCGTGTTTCCATTGTATTAGGTCAAATGCCCTTACGGGCCCACATATTTGAGATAGTATGAGTAAATGTGCAGTGTAGCCCACACTTGAGAATAGGAATGTGCACTATCACCTTGTAACTCTTTTCCTCTGTTTCTGCAGTCCCCCTTTAGATAGAATGTGTTAAACATCATCTCTGTATATAAATATTACACTGCCTCTGTTGGGTGAAATTTGCATCTGTGGCTTTTTTTCCCCAAACTTTGGTGTTCAGTCTCATCTGGCTACTTTGCCTTATTGGAGAGTTGAGAACTCCTTAAGTCTTGAGAATGAGGGTGGAGGACTCTGCTTCATTCTAGACCCAGACAGTGGAAATAGGACAGAAGAGTGTGATATCAGGACATGTGGCTGCTTGAGAGTGCTGGTTGGAGGTTGTGGGGGATATTGCAACTTTCTTTTAAGGGGATAAGAAACAAACTGAAGACTTCTAACTCTGGAGCATTTCAGAGAGTTAGATGAGATGGAGAGATATACGTTTGCCACAGGTCAAGGGTACCCCCACGAATCATCTAGTTTCCCGGTATTTTTATAATTGGAAATTGGACCCCATGACACTTACAGTCTCTTCCCTTTTTCATGTATTGCAGGATCTCCCTTTTTCTCCTTGATGCTTACATACTTCAGGCCCTTTAGTCAAACACTTGCCTATGGCATTATTTTAGTTACCAGTTCTCACTGTTCCTCTGGTCATACAGCCTTGGGATAAAAACTCACAGAACTCTGGGATGGGGCTTTGTTGGAACATGTGACTTCTAATTGCACTTTTGCTTGTGGCTCCTCAAAAAGAGTAAAGAGTGGGTTGGCAGTAATGCAGTGTGGAAGTATTCCCATTTCTCAGTGACCAGGTTCTGAATATATCCAAATGGATTTTATATTATAATGTTACTGTAGTTCTTTGTTTTGAGATAAAAATTTAAATGTAAAAAAAAAAGTAGAACAGGTAGAATCATAAAAACTATGTGTCTACCTCATGATATGGTCATTAGTATAAGATAAAGTTTTTAAAAATGGTTCAAATTGGTTAATTGCACATTGAACAAGAGGATTGCTGGGAAGTATTGTGGAATGTGTATCTCTTAGGAATTTTTTTCATGAGTTAAGGGGGTCTTAGGAGCTTTCCCCTAACATTGTCAATTGTATTTACTCACACAAGCAAATATTCAGTGTTGCTAAGAGCTATACTACCCACTATACTCAGTTCACACTGTTAATGTTCTAAAGAATTTTACTGAAATGGGATTAACCTCCCATTGCATGCTGCGTGATTTTTTCCATTGTCTTTAAAGTATAGTGTGAAAGACAGATTTATGGTCTTAGTATACACAGATTCAGATTTCTCTGTGTTCAGGATCAAATTTACTGAGAATTAGGTCCCATGTTTACAGCTCTTTTCTGAAAATCCATAATAAAAACACTCAATATGGAGGATAAAAGCTGACTTTCATGTTCTTTAGAATAACTACATAGTTTGTAACTCTGAAATCAGCAAAATTGAAATCCTAATTTTAGGACTATGACTTGTTTACCTGTAATATCACAATTTCTTTTATTCATACAAGAAAAAAAATGAGTGTTTTCTTAGTAGTAACTAAAATGTATCTGTTGGTAGCTAAGTAGGATTATGTGTGACTTGAAAATTGTGATTTTATTTAAATAGAGTTAAGCTTTGTTCCTTTTGTTTTATACAGCTCTAGATCAATAACCAAAATTCATGCCTTTCTTCTAAAGGGATATAACAGAAGTATCTCTCGAACAGAAACGATAATACGCTTTGCTTTCCAAGCCTCTATCACAGTTCTGTGCATTGCATGCCCCTGTTCACTGGGACTAGCCACTCCAACTGCTGTGATGGTGGGTACAGGAGTAGGTGCTCAAAATGGCATATTAATCAAAGGCGGCGAGCCATTGGAGATGGCTCATAAGGTAAGACAGTTCCCAGAACTAAGAATTGTCCCATCCAAACTGGCAATAGCACCCCTATTGAGACACAGAATCCTAAATTATTTCCACATGGTCCATAAGCTGAGTCTCTTCTGAGACTATCCTGAGGGTTGAGATAGGAAAGATGTTATTTTTGGTTCTGTTCTAGATTGACCTTAGTTCTATGCAATCTCAAAAACTACTCTAGACCTACTGTCATAGAGCAGACCATGATGTAGAAAACTTGGAGAACTTTTCCAGCTCAGACCGGAAATGTCTTTAGGACAGGAAAACTGAAGGGGTATTTGCCCAGGAAAATTTGCCCAGGTCTATTATGCTATTTTTGTATGTGACTCCATGTTTGTGTTCTTCACTGTGAGATAGTTCTTATAGTTATATTGCAGTTTCTTTGCCTTTGCCATTAGTTGATAGTTTGCAGCCATGCCTTAAGGAATATAATCTTATCCCTCATCTCTATCATATTAGGATTTCCATAACAATTTCAATCAAGGCTACTTGACTTAAACTAAAGCAGTGTTCCTTCTAAGATGTTCTTATTATACAGGTGCATATAGGTAGTAAACACAGAACACAGCTTAGAACAGATTTGGAACCTCACCTAACTAGTCAATACAGTCTATTAGTTTTTATAGTAATTTTTTATTTACTTTGATATAATTTCAAATTGAAAGAAGAATAGAAAGAATAGTATAAAGAACCCCTGTATACCCTTCACTGCAGATATCAGACTCCTTTCCTAAGAATAAGGACATTCTCTTAAATAATCACAGTACAGAGATCAAAATCAAGAAATTAGCATTGATATAATACTATTATCTAACCTATAGTCCATCTTCCAGTTTCCTCAGTTGTTTCTATAATAACCTTTATAGCTATTTTTTCTCTGGTTCAGAATTACGTTTTGAATTTAGTTGTCATATCTCTTTTCATCTTGATTCCTCAAGCTATTCATTTTTCAAGGTTCATATTCCAAGGTTACTGTGGGGTGACTGTGTCCAGATTCTTCCTTTTCCCTGTCTGGGCTGTTTCCCTCATTGGTTCCCTGAGGTGTCTATTCCCAGACCAGGTTTCTCATCTGGACCCAATAGAGTCAAAGCAAACCAGCAGGTCTTATCTGGTGCTCATTTCCAACTTAATTACTTACCTTTCTCTTATAATTATATGACTACTGCCCAGATTGTCACTACAGTTCTAGAATTCTTTAGTATTGAAAGCATTTCTTTCCTTGCAGGCACAGAGTTATTTCTTTATTACTTATTAACAGTCAACTCTTAACAATTATTTCTAGTTGTTTAGCATATAGTCACAGTATGGTTGAATATTTGCACGGGAGGGCTATTAGATGTTAACTAAGAGTATTTTTTCCCTTATTATTCCTTAGTTTTGTTCACCTAAAGAGACTTTAACTCCAGTTAAGTCAAATGTCAATATATTAAGAAACAAAATATTTATCTGTCACAGTAAACCTTTTTCTCATTTCTGGAAAGGTGACATTAAGGATTATTAAGTCATATAGTTGCAGTGTATTGTAATTTTCTTACAGGTAAAGGTAGTGGTATTTGATAAGACTGGAACCATTACCCATGGAACCCCTGTAGTGAATCAAGTAAAGGTTCTAGTGGAAAGTAACAGATTATCACGCAGTAAGATCCTGGCCATTGTGGGAACTGCTGAAAGTAACAGTGAACACCCTCTAGGAGCAGCTATAACGAAGTACTGCAAGCAGGTACAATTTTTCTTTTGTTGATTAATGTAGTAGTTTTCTACAGGAATTACCCAGACCAAATCCAAACTGGCTTTTGACTATAGTTTACATATATAGTTGGTAGGAGGCTAGAGAGACTTGTATTTTCTCATTTTATTGTACAGTATGTCTTAGTTTCTTCATTCAGAAGAGTATAAAGATGAAAACAGATATTAACTGTAATTTTATTACACAGATAACTCCTTTGACTAAAAAATTAAAATAGAATGTATATTTATGGTAGGAAATTCAGATAGTTCAGCGACTTACATAATGAAAAAGGAAAGCGTCATTCCCTGCCTACTTTCATAATTCCTCTCTCCAAAATTTAATAAGTGGTAACCTGTTAATATTATTTTAAAATACAGTGATCTCCCCTTATCTGCAGGGGATATGTTCCAAGACCTTGAGTGGATGCTTGAAACTGCAGAGTACTGAACCCTATATATATATAACATGTTTTCTTCTATGCATATAGCTATGATAAAGTTTAATTTATAGATCAGTCACAGTAAGAGATTAACAACAATAAAATAGAATAATTATAACAACATATAATAAAAGTTATGTGAATGTTGTCTCTCTCTCTCTCACTTATTGTACTGTACTCCCCCTTCTTGTGATGATGTGAGGTGATAAAATGCCTATGTGATGCGGTGAAGTGAGGTGAATGATGTAGGTATTACGACACAGCATTATACTATAATCGGCCTTCTGATGCTATATCAGAAGGAGGATCATCTGCTTCTAGACCACAGTTGACCATGGGTAACTGAAACCAAGGAAAGTGAAACTGTAGGTGGTGGGAGGGACTACTGTAGCAGCTTTATACAGATACACTTCACATACTCTATTACTTTTTAGATTTTACATAGAAAGTTCACAGTGACCAATCTTTGGTACCTGTTTTTTTATTTTATTAAATAATTTTTCCATGTTAAGACATATAGATCTGTCTTATGTTTAATGGCTATATTCTACTGTGTAATTGGGTTTTTGTCTCTTACAATGTACAGTTAACATGTTGGCTTTTGCAAATTTATGTTAAATGCCTATCAATGCAATTGCTAGGTCAAAGAATACATCCATTTAAATTTTGGTGAATATGACCAGTGCCCCCATAACAAATATTACCAATACCCACATGAAGGGTTGTATGAGTTTATACTTTGACCAAAAATTATTAGTGCTCATTTCCCCACGTTATGACTTTATTTTTTCCAATTTAATAAAAGTATTTACTCATTGTTGGTTTGCTTTGCATTTTCATAATTATGAATAAGGTTGAGCATCTTTTCATTGGCTTTGCATTTTCATAATTATGAATAAGGTTGAGCATCTTTTCATTGGTCATTTGAATTTCTTTTTCTGTAACCTGTCTGCTTGTATTGTTTGCCTATTTTTTCATAGGATTGTTTACCTTTTTTTCATTGATTTGCATAAGTTCTTTGTAAATTATCTCACATAGTTTTACAGTTATGATGTGGCAATTCCTACCATTGGTGTTGCCATTTCTTTATTTGTTCTTTCCTTTTTACCAATTTTCTATTGCTGATCTGGCTTCTTTATACCCAAACCAAACCACAGAGAGGATGAAGATATAAAGAGCCAGGAAACAATGATGGCCACCAAAATCCTTTGGCTTACTAAGGACACAGAATCATACTAGAGAGGCATCCTGGTAACTAAAGGCCCTGTTCTTTGTTACCCTTTGCCCTGTATTGAATAGAAAATCTGACTTGACAATAGAATTAAATATTTAACTTGTAATTTTCTACTGGAAAGGACAGAGAATATTGATAAAACTTCTGTTTTCTTCCTCTAAACTTGGTATAAATTTTAGAGTGGTGTTAAACAATTCTGAGGTTTTGTTCTAAACATTTAGAATTAACCAGACATGTAGTATGTGTTAAACATTTATAATTAACCAGCAGTAATCTTTGATCATGCTATTGATGTCCTTGGATTATTAGAACTGCAGAAGAAATCCTTCTATTTCTATTTGTTAGGAGCTGGACACTGAAACCTTGGGTACGTGTATAGATTTCCAGGTTGTGCCAGGCTGTGGTATTAGCTGTAAAGTCATCAATATTGAAGGCTTGCTACATAAGAATAACTGGACGATAGAGGAAAATAACATTAAAAATGCATCCCTGGTTCAAATTGGCACAAATAATGAACAGTCATCAACTTCCTCTTCCATGATTATTGATGCCCAGCTCTCAAGTAAGCTAATTTTATTTTACTTTATTTTTAAGTTTATCTATTTATTTTGAGAGAGAGAGAGAGAGCGAAAGCACATGTGCGCATGAGAGGGGAAGGGGCAGAGAAAGAGAGAGGGAGAGAGAATCCCAAGCAGGCTTTGTGGTGTCAGTGGGCAGCCTGACACAAGGCTCAATCTCAGGAACCATGAGATCATGACCTGAGCCAAAATCAAGAGTCAGATGCTTAACAGACTGAGCCAGCAAGCTAATTTTCTTCATAGTACCAATTATGGGACAGATATTAACAGACGTCTAACTTTATAATCCTGAACTGTTAGATAAGAAACAAAAATTGGCATCATGGTTTCTTTCTATCAAATAATTTTACCACAGGCCTGATTACTTCACTTGAGTTACTTGAGAACATTTCCCAACTGTGCTCCTTTATTCTACCATATAGAGTGATGAATTCTAGCCTTAGCTGATCTTCTGTCTTAGTTCAGCTATCTTTCATTTCTCAGCACAGCTACTCTAAATCTTTTATATCTTTCATGGGATATGGTGGCCTTCTTCCTAGTTCCCTAAGCAAATTATCTGGATTATTTTTCACATAGAAAATATTTTAATTTTATTTTTTAATATAATTTATTGTCAAATTGGCTAACATACAGTGTGTACAATGTACATCCCAGCAGTTCTCAGTCATTTGTTTTTTTCAACTTTTTGCCCAGAATGATCCCTTTTTTCAGGGGAAGAGGTATCCCTCATCTTGCATAATGAACCCCCTCCTCTTTGCTATAGATCCCACCCTCTCTTGATTCTTCAGGGACCCTACTCTGTTACATCCCATTGCTTCTTTATTTTCCAGCTCTCTGTACTAGCTCCTAAACATCTAAACATTTCTTCCATAAATATTACTATAATCCCTTTTAGATTGCATCCTGTCTGTTTTCCTTTATATCTAAGCTTTTAGAAAGAATAGTCTAGGTTTGCTGAATTCACTTATTCATTGCACACCCTGCCTTCTGCCCCATCCATACTACCGAAACTGTTTTTTCTTAGTGCATTGATTACCTTATTCAGTACCGACTCCAATGGTCTCTTCTCAATCTGTATCCTGCATAACCTCAAATGCCAAAGGTATTTTTTCCTTCCTAAAGCTCTTTCTTCTCTTAATTTCATGACCATTCTTTCTCTAGGTTGTCTTCTCACCTACTTATCTGTTGCTTCCCATCCTCCTCTGTTTCCTCTTATCTTCTGCTCTCAAATTTGGGGTATCCTCAGATACCTCAGTTTTGTTCTTTTTCTTTTTTTCTCATTTTGTATACACTCTCTGTACACTTTCATTCATGTCTATTGCTTGTGCCACCTATAGATTTCTCCTACCATTCCAAATTTATTTATTCCAAAAATCACATCTTTAGCCAAAGCCTATTTTTCTGAGTTTCTGGTTGGTCTATCCATCTGCCCCAAAACATGACATACCCACCTAAGTGTTCTAGCACCTCCCTACCGATTTGTGCTTGAGTGATTTTGCTAACACGCAAATGTGATTATATAACTTTCTGACTAATGCCTTTTATTATAGTGACTTATAACTTATTTTTGAATCGTGAACCTTTGGATGAATAGCTATACCCACCCCTTAGACAATTTTTGTTTTGGAGGTATGCATGTATCTTAAACCCTATCCATGCAATTCTGTTCAGGATCCTGGCCTTACTGGCTGTCTCCTATGGGACAAAGACCAGTCTTTCTGGTCTGTTCCGCATGATATGTCTCCTGCCTCCCTGTACTACCCATTTTGTTTTTTTCCACTGACCTCCATGTACTCTGTTCCATTCATATGAAACCACTTAGAGTTCCTTTTTACATTGTGTCATTTCATGCTTATTAGGTCATTTCATTTACTATTTTCTCTGGGTAATGTCCTTGTCCACAGTGGCATCTACCTCATGAACTTATTTTCATCTGTCAGGACTCAGCTCACATCTCTCTTCAGTGAAGCCTTCACTAACTGACATGTATAGGCAGAGATATTTGCTCTTCTTTTTAAGTCGTAACTGTACTTAGTCTCTGTTTTTGTAGCCGGCACACTGCATGATAACACTTTATTTACATGATAAACAAAATTTATAAATTTACCTATTTATTTATGAATAAATAAAATTTATTTATTATTTGTCTGTGAACTTCCAGTATCAAGCTTACTGACACATAGTAATTTTGTTCATTTGACACCTTTTGTTAAGCACTGTTCAAGACACTAAAGAATCAGCAGTGAGCAGAATAGAAAAAGTCACTATCTTTTGGAGCTTATTATATTCCTGGTGGGAGAACACAAACAGTGAGCAAGTAAATAAGAAAACACAATATGTCTGATAGAGATAGTGCTGTAGAGGAAAATAAAGGGATATAGAAAATACTGGGAGTATTGGATCCTATTTTATATAGGATGATCAGGATAGGCCTCCTTGAGAAGCTGATGCTGGACCAAAAACCTGAGAATGGGGAGAGAGAAGGGGAAGATATCTGTGACAAGAGCATTCCAGACAGGAGGGATGTTAAGTAAAGAAGCCTTGTATGCTAAACTAGTTTGATGAATAGCAAGGAGAACAGTGTGCCTAGAGCAGAGCAAATCAGTAGAAGGAGGGTTAGAGATGAGGTTAGGGAGTAGTATAAGGACATTGAAAGAATTTGGTGTTTACCCTTGAGATGGGAAGCCGTTGGAGAGTTTTGTGCTAGGAATGACAGAATCTGACTTCATGTTTTAAAAGTGTTACGCTAGCTCCCCTGATAAAAATACACTGTTAGGGGAATGGGGCAAAGGGCAGGAGCAGGGAGATGAGTTAGTAGGCTGTTGCTATAATCTAGGTGAAAGATAATAGTGGTTTGGACCAACCAGTGTGGTAACAGTAGAGGTCATAAAGAGTGGTCATATTCTGAATATGTCTTAAAGGGAGAGCTGGCTGAGAGATTTTCTCAGATTGGTTATGGGGTATGAGAGAAATAGCAGTCAAGAATTATGCCCAGGTTTGTGGCCTAAATGATCTAGAAGAATGAAGTTACCATTTAAGTAAAATGGGGAAGGCCACTGGAAGGGCAATATTGGGGAAAACTGATCAGGAGATCAGTTGTTTACATGTTAAATATGAGTACCTATTAAATATTCAAGTGGAGATGCCATATGAATGGACATAACAAGTAGGCAGTTGGCTGCACAAGTCTGGAGTTCAAGGAAAGAGACTAGGCTAGAGACATAGATTTGGGAGTCATCCACTTACAGATCTGTGCCGTTCAATGTGGTAGCCACTGGTTACATGTGACTATTTAAACTTAATTAATTTAAAATTCAGGGATGCCTGGGGCGCCTGGGTGGCTTAGTCGGTTAAGCGTCCGACTTTTGCTCAGGTCATGATCTCGCGGTTCGTGGGTTCGAGCCCCGCGTCGGGCTCTGTGCTGACTGCCAGCTCAGAGCCTGGAGCCTGTTTCAGTCTGTGACTCCCTCTCTCTCTGACCCTCCCCTGCTCACGCTGTCTCTCTCTCTCTCTCCTAGAAATAAAAAAAAAAAAAAAAAAAATTCAGGGATGCCTGTCTGGCTCAGTTAGAAAAGCATGTGATTGACGTCATGAGTTTGAGCCCCACATTGGGTGTACAGATTACTTAAAATAAACACATAAACCTAAAAAATAAATTTAAGATTCAGCCCTTCAACCATACTAGCCACATTTCACTGCTCAGTAGCCACATGTTGTTAATGGCTACTGTATTAAACAGCAGATATAGAACATTTTTAAATTCTGTTAAACAAAGCTGGTAGAGATGGTATTTAGAGCTATGAGACTGGATAAGATCACCAAGGAGTGACAGTAGATAGAGGAAGAAAAATGGTTTAAGGATTGAGCCCTGCAATACTATAGGTTAGGAGATCAGGGAGATCAACAAAGAAGATTGAAAATAAATGGTGAGTGAGGAGGTAACTTACACAAATGTGGTGTCCTAAAATCCAAGGAAAGAAAGTATTTCAAGAAGGAGGGAGTGATCTCCTCTGTTAGATGCTGCTAATAGGGCAAGTAAGATGAGGAACAAGAATTAACCATTAGGTTTATTAAAGTAAAGTCACTGATGTCCTGTGTGAACAATTCTTTGGAGTAGTAGAGATGAAAGTTTTGCTGGCGTAGGTTCACAAGGGAATGGGAAGATATGAATTGGAGATAGTCAATAGAGACTACAATTCCAAGAAGTTTTGCTGTGTGTAGAAGCAGAAAATTGGGGCAGTAGTAAAGACATAGGTGAAATCAAGGGAGGTTTTTTTTTTTAAGATAGGACTGTGTGGAACAGAGAAAATTAGATTATCCAAGAGGAAGAGGAGAGAATTGTTGGGGAGGTGTTCTAGAATAAGCAAAGGAAGGGAGTCTAGTGCATAACTGGAGTTTGGCCTTAAAGAGGAGCAGGGGCAGTTTATAATAACGGAAGGGAAGTTAGATTAATGTGTACACAGGCACAGTAGTTGGTTAGATATGGCAGTGAGAGCTTGTAGAAGTTTTAATTGCAATTAAAATGGACACTGAGTTAGGATGATGAGATTATAGATATTATTGCTTTCAGTTTTTTCTGAAGTAGGAAGCAGGTATCTGGCCATATATGAGAATGAGAGAAGAGAAGGTATAAAATAGCCCTCTAGAAGGAGAAGGAATGGAGACTGTATGATTTCATACAACCATATTCAGCTGATGATGCACAATATATATTTTGAATTTAATTTGGTTGTGTGGAAGATCAAAGGGAAATCTTTACCAAGAAAGTAACATTTGAACTGGCTCTTGAAGAATATGATAGAATTTGATAATTGGAGAGGAGGGGTAAGGACTTTCCAGGTGGAGGCAGCAATATGTGCAAAGGTGCAAAGGCATGGAAAAGCTGCATATATTCCTTGAAAATTTGGAAATCACTGTTGTAGGCTGTGGTCTACCAAAAATACAACATAGCAACTATGTAAGGTTAGACAGGAAGAATGTGCCTCACAGCGTTATTATCAATATTAAACGAGCTCACTAAATGCTGTTTCTGTACTTTATTCAGATGTTCTTAATGCTCAACAGTACAAAGTCCTCATTGGTAACCGGGAGTGGATGATTAGAAATGGTCTTGTCATTAATAATGATGTAGATGATTCCATGACTGAACATGAGAGAAAAGGTCGGACTGCTGTATTGGTGGCAGTTGATGGTAAGATTTTCCATAAGTACATGATAACTCAAATTAGTGATCTCAGTTATTATTTTATGTATATTTTTGAGAGACTTCTGAACTTGAGGGTTATTCAAAAGCAGCCTAAATGAAAAGTGAAAATGTTAGCAATACATAATTATTACTGATTAATTTAGAATTCTCTTGCATTTGCCTGGCTTTGTTTTTTTTCTCCATAGGCTAGCCTATGTTTTAAAAAAATAATTAAGGATTGTTTTAAGACCTAAAAATAATATAGCACTAGAGTAATAGCAAAATATAATAATACCTATAATCTCATCATCCTAACTCAGTGTCCATTTTAATTGCATGTATTCCATTTCTGAGTTTTGTGGGTATGTGTGTATTATATGTAATACAATATATGTACAAAATTATAATAGTACATATATACCATTTTTAAGTGGGTGTGTTTTGCATATAAACTTAAAACTTTTATGCATATAAAAGTTAAAATTCCTTGTACACATACTATTTTATTTTTCTTTATTCATTTGCTGTTCATAATTATTTTGCAATTTTAATTCTGCATAATTTATTATATACTGTTATTAACTAAGTCATTCCCTTGTTGGAAATTTAAGCTATTCCTAATATTTCATTATTATAAATAACACTATGATGAACATCTCTGAGGTTTTAGGGGCTTTCTTTTGTTAAATTATTTCTTAGGGAAAATTTCTGTGAGATTAATTAGTCAACATTTATAATCTTTGCTAAGTATGAAGGCAGTATCTTAACTGTGACCTTAACTTGGTCCAGGAAGAAGCATAAAATACCATTTACTTTTGTTTTTAAAAATAAAATAAAATAAAATAATTACTTGCAGTGATTTCTTTCCCCCAGTTATAAAATGCTACTTTTATCTCAATCCTCCCCTTTAACGTTAAAAAGAAAAAAAAGTATTAGTTTTCAGTTTAATTTGCCTTTAAATGAACTAAAGTATTTGGGCCTATTGGCTGGTACTTCTCAAAGGAAAGAAAAAGAATCTTTTAGTATCCAATAAGGTCTCTCTTTTCATTTTCCTATTACTGCCTTCATTAGTAGTCCCTGTGTCACTCTGAAATTTTCACACCTAAATGTGGAAGTTTGTCACAGGTTTTGTGGAATACAGTCTGTGTGGGCTTGGAGACATTTTGAGTTAAGCTAAGCCTTGAACAACTTCACTTAACAAAATTAACTTTTCTCAAATTTTAAGTTAGACTATTATTCTGCTTCCACCATATTCCAAACTCTCTTATTTTCTGGTGCTCCTTTATTAGATGAGCTGTGTGGCTTGATAGCTATTGCTGATACAGTGAAGCCCGAAGCAGAATTGGCTGTCCATATTCTGAAATCCATGGGCTTAGAAGTAGTTCTGATGACTGGAGACAACAGTAAAACAGCTAAATCTATTGCTTCTCAGGTAATTGCTTTACATAGTTGTTAGGGTGGGGGTATGTAGTAACTTTTCTGATTCTTTTGTTTTTAATTTTTTTTTTTTTATTTATTTCTAGAAGAGAGAGAGAGACAGTGTGAGCAGGGGAGGGTCAGAGAGAGAGGGAGTCACAGACTGAAACAGGCTCCAGGCTCTGAGCTGGCAGTCAGCACAGAGCCCGACGCGGGGCTCGAACCCACAAACCGTGAGATCGTGACCTAAGCGAAAGTCAGACGCTTAACCGACTAAGCCACCCAGGCGCCCCTTTTTCTGATTCTTTATATACATTTTGTTTCTTGCTTTCAAGTGCTGAGAAAATCATATGACCTATTGCTTTCCTTATCACGGAGTATTGATATTTGATTCCTTAACAGTTGGCATGCTGTGTGGGAAGACTTTGGGCTTTGTGTGTTACTAAAAAGCCATTTACCAAATCCATGAGATGCTTCAGTGACACCATACACCAGTTTCTGTTGATACTTCCTTTGAAATGTTACTCATATTCTTTTCCAGCGCTGCCAGCCTAAGCCAGGCTCTCAGGTGCTCAATAACTCATGCCTAAAATACAGCAAAGTCTCCAGGCACTTCCCTCTCTAGTCCATCCTGAACATCACTGGTGGAATCATCTCCTAATGTACCATTTTGACATGGTTTTCTGCTACTGACCCCCATATTTGCCTTACCTGCAGAACTTTGCTCATATTAGTCTTTTCTACTTCAGAATGCCTTCTCCCCTCTTCTATTAAATAACACAAGTAATATATGAAAACATTCTTATATATAAAATGCAGGAGGAGGGGCGCCTGGGTGGCTCCGTTAGTAAGCATCCAACTTTTGCTTAGGTCATGATCTCACAATTGATGAGTTCAAGCCCTGCATCAGACTATGCTGACAGCTTGGAGCCTGGACCCTGCTTTGGATTCTCTCTCTCTCTCTCTCTCTCTCTCTCTCTCTCTCTCTCTCTGCCCCTCCCCCACTCGTGCTCTGTCCTTTTCTCTCAAAAATAAAAAAAAATTAAATTTTAATGCAGAAGGATATAAATTAAAAAGTTTAAGTTACCCTTTTCCCAAACTTCCAGTCCATTCCTACCCCCAATTTTTCATATACATGTGTGTTCATATACAAATGTATAGTTCTGGTATTTTCAGCATAAATTACATCATTTTTCTACAGATTGTTCATTCAGCACTTTGTGCTTTTTTTATGTTTATTTTTATTTATTTTGAGAGACAGAGAGAAAGAGTGTTGACACCCACAGGGGTGAGGGAGAAAGGCAGGGAGAGGGAAAGAGAGAATCCCAAGCAGGCCTCACTCATCACGGAGTGACATGGGGCTGGATCTCACAACGGTGAGATCATGACCTGAGCTGAAGTCAAGAGTCGGACGCTTAACTGACTGAGCCACCCAGGTGCCCCAGCACTTTTTTCTTTCCTTTCCTTTCCTTTCCTTTTTTTTTTTTTTTTTTTAACAAAACAACATATATGCCTTGGAACTTTGTCCGTATCTGAACAAAGTTATTTTATTCTTTCAAAATTACTGCATGGAATTCTATGGTATGAGTATGTCATAATTAACCATTCATCTAATAATGGGTATTTAGCTGATTTTTGAAAATTTTGTTGTCACAAACAGGGCAGTAATGTACATCCATAGATATACATCTTTTTAGGAGGGTGGTTTTTCACAGTGCTTTCATTCTGTATTTATCAACTGTAGTTCCAGTGTAGTTAACATATAGTGTTATATTAGACTCAGGTGTACAACATAGTGATTCAACAGTTCTATACATTATTACTCAGTGCCCATTATGGTAAGTGTACTCCCCTTCACCTATTTTATCCATCCCCCCCACCTAACTCCCCTTTGGTAGCTATTAGTTTGTACTCTATAGTTAAGAGTCTGGTTTTTGGTTTGTGTCTTTCCTTGTTCATTTGTTTTGTTTCTTAAATTACACAAATGACTGAAATCATGTTATATTGGTCTTTCTCTGACTGACTTATTTCACTTAGCGTCATATTTTCTAAATTCATTCATGTTGTTGCAAATGGCAAGATTTCTTTTTTTTTTTTTGGATTTAACAGTTTATTATGATTTATAAGTGTCATTTTAAAAACATCTGTCCATTAAACCATGTAGAAATAAGTATGCAAAAAGTCTGCAAAACAAAACATACTTTAAACATGTTTAAGTAGAGGGATTATTTGAAATTTCGGATTTTACAGTCCCTTCGTTATCATGCTATTGCAGCCAAGTAATCCTTAACTTAAATTGGAGTAAGCCTCCTGAATCCGGCTTCATTGCAGATTCCAACCTCAATGTTGTCTTCTGTCATCTGCCCTTCAAAGCTTTCCTTTAGGGTTAATATGGCTGTATGAATGGCATCTTCAAGTTCCAGGTCTTCATTATATCTTTTTTCCAAGAAAGTCTTCCCATTCACATAGTTCTTTCCCATTGCTGTGGCTTTCCACGCAAAGTAAGCTCCAGATGGATCTGACTGAAATAAATACGGTCGCCACTCATTCCAACCACAAATTAGTAAAGAAACTCCAAATGGACGAACACCACCTGACTGAGTATATTCTTGCATCACAGAAGCTACTCTCTGTACCAGATGAGCTGTGGGAATGGGTTCTTGGTACACGAGATAGTACTGCTGAGCTAGTTTTCGAGCTCTGTGCACAAGCACTCTGTAATCTGGGCCCATGCCGCTATACACCAAGCCTATATGCTTGGTGATTGGTTCCACTTTGTGTACACTTCGCTCGTCATACAGAATGGATTTCTGTTTCTTCTCGGTTGCTAATACCACACCATTTGCAGCTTTAATTCCCACTGAAGGGGCTCCTACAGCTACAGCAGCCAAAGCATATTCAATCTGGACAAGTTTACCATATGGGCTGAAACTGGTCAGCGAAAAGCTGTAACCGCGCTCCGCCATCTTTCCCCGGAGTGCCCGCAAATGGCAAGATTTCATTCCTTTTCAAGACTAATACACCACTGTATATATGTATGTATGTGTATATATACATACCTGTATATACACACACACACACACACATATACATATGTACACATACATTCACACACCACATTTCGTTATCCATTCATCTATCAATAGACACTTGGGCTGCTTCCATATATTGGCTATTGTAAATAATGCAGGAAAAAACAGCAGTGCATTTATCTCTTTGAATTCATGTTTTCATATTCTTTGTGTAAATACCCAGTAATGGAAATAATTGAATCATATGGTAATTCTATACTTATTAATAGTTTATTGTCAAGTTGGTTTCCATATACCACCCAGTGCTCATCCACACAAGTGCCCTCCTCCATGCCCATCACGCCCCTTTTACCCTTAGTTTCTTCTCGGCATTCAAGAGTCTCTCATGGTTTGCCGCCCTCCCTCTTCCCCCCCCATTTTTCTACACTTCTTCTCCCCCACTGTCCTCCGTTAAGTTCCTCCTAATAGTCCTATATGTGCAAGCATATGGTATCTGTCCTCTGCCTGACTTATTTCGCTCACCATAACACCCTCAAGGTCCATGCATGTTGCTACACATGGCCAGATTTCATTCTTTCTCATTGACATGTAGTATTCCATCGTATAGATAAACCACATCTTCCTGATCCATTTGTCCGTTGATGGACACTTAGGTTCTTTCCATGTTTGGGCTATTGTTGAGAGTGCTGCTATGAATATTGGGATCCCTGTGGCCCTATACATCAACACTCCTGTATCCCTTGGGTAAATTCCTAGCAGTGCTATTGCTGGGTCATAGGGGAGTTCTAGTGTTAACTTTTTGAGGAACCTCCACACTGTTTTCCAGAGGGGCTGCACCAGTTTACATTCCCACCAACAGTGTAGGAGGGTGCCCGTTTCTCCACATCCTCGCCAGCATCTAGAGTCCTCTGATTTGTTCATTTTAGCCACTCTGACTGGCGTGAGGTGGTATCTCAGTGTGGTTTTGATGTGTATTTCCCTGATGAGGAGGGATGGTGAGCATCGTTTCATGTGTCTGTTGGCCATCTGGATGTCCTCTTTGGAGAAGTGTCTGTTCATATCTTCTGCCCGTTTCTTCACTGGGTTGTTTGTTTTTCAGGTGTGAAATATGGTGAATTCCTTATAGATTTTGGATACTAGCCCTTTATCTGATATGTCATTTGCAACTATCTTTTCCCATTCCATCTGTTGCCTATTAGTTTTATGGATTTTTTCTGTGCCATGCAGAAGCTTTTAATCTTGATGAGGTCCCCATAGTTCATATTTGCTCTTGATTCCCTTGCCTTTGGGGACGTTTCAAGTAAGAAATTGCTGTGGTTGAGGTCAAGGAAGATGTTTCCTGCTTTCTCCTCTAGGGTTTTGATGGTTTCCTGTCTCACATCCAGGTCCTTTATCCATTTTGAGTTTATTTTTGTGTATGGTGTGAGAAAATGATCTAGTTTCATTCTTCTACATGTTGCTGTCCAGTTCTCCCAGCACCATCTGTTAAAGAGGCTGTCTTTTTTCCATGGAATACTCTTTCCTGCTTTGTCAAAGATTAGTCGGCTGTACATTTTTGGGTCAAAATCTGAGTTCTCTATTCCATTGGTCTAAGTGTCTGTTTTTGTTCCAATACCATACTGTCTTGATGATGTCAGCTTTATAGTAGACGCTAGAGTCTGGGATGGTGATGCCTCCCATTTTGGTTTTCTTCTTCAGTATTACTTGGGATCTTTTGTGGTTCCATACAAATTTTAAGATAGTTAGTTCTAGCTTTGATAAGAAATCTGATGCAATTTGGATTGGGATTGCATTGAATGTGTAGATTGCTTTGGGTAGTAATGACATTTTAACTATATTCTTCCAATCCATGAGCATGG
>NW_024081749.1:63353-93977 GCF_003009895.1 Hyaena hyaena
GGGAATGGGTTCTTGGTACACGAGATAGTATTGCTGAGCTAGTTTTCGAGCTCTGTGCACAAGCACTCTGTAATCTGGGCCCATGCCGCTATACACCAAGCCTATATGCTTGGTGGTTGGTTCCACTTTGTGTACACTTCGCTCGTCATACAGAATGGATTTCTGTTTCTTCTCGGTTGCTAATACCACACCATTTGCAGCTTTAATTCCCACTGAAGGGGCTCCTTCAGCTACAGCAGCCAAAGCATATTCAATCTGGACAAGTTTACCATATGGGCTGAAACTGGTCAGCGAAAAGCTGTAACCGCGCTCCGCCATCTTTCCCCGGAGTGCCCGCAAATGGCAAGATTTCATTCCTTTTCAAGACTAATACACCACTGTATATATGTATGTATGTGTATATATACATACCTGTATATACACACACACACACACACATATACATATGTACACATACATTCACACACCACATTTCGTTATCCATTCATCTATCAATAGACACTTGGGCTGCTTCCATATATTGGCTATTGTAAATAATGCAGGAAAAAACAGCAGTGCATTTATCTCTTTGAATTCATGTTTTCATATTCTTTGTGTAAATACCCAGTAATGGAAATAATTGAATCATATGGTAATTCTATACTTATTAATAGTTTATTGTCAAGTTGGTTTCCATATACCACCCAGTGCTCATCCACACAAGTGCCCTCCTCCATGCCCATCACGCCCCTTTTACCCTTAGTTTCTTCTCGGCATTCAAGAGTCTCTCATGGTTTGCCGCCCTCCCTCTTCCCCCCCCATTTTTCTACACTTCTTCTCCCCCACTGTCCTCCGTTAAGTTCCTCCTAATAGTCCTATATGTGCAAGCATATGGTATCTGTCCTCTGCCTGACTTATTTCGCTCACCATAACACCCTCAAGGTCCATGCATGTTGCTACACATGGCCAGATTTCATTCTTTCTCATTGACATGTAGTATTCCATCGTATAGATAAACCACATCTTCCTGATCCATTTGTCCGTTGATGGACACTTAGGTTCTTTCCATGTTTGGGCTATTGTTGAGAGTGCTGCTATGAATATTGGGATCCCTGTGGCCCTATACATCAACACTCCTGTATCCCTTGGGTAAATTCCTAGCAGTGCTATTGCTGGGTCATAGGGGAGTTCTAGTGTTAACTTTTTGAGGAACCTCCACACTGTTTTCCAGAGGGGCTGCACCAGTTTACATTCCCACCAACAGTGTAGGAGGGTGCCCGTTTCTCCACATCCTCGCCAGCATCTAGAGTCCTCTGATTTGTTCATTTTAGCCACTCTGACTGGCGTGAGGTGGTATCTCAGTGTGGTTTTGATGTGTATTTCCCTGATGAGGAGGGATGATGAGCATCGTTTCATGTGTCTGTTGGCCATCTGGATGTCCTCTTTGGAGAAGTGTCTGTTCATATCTTCTGCCCGTTTCTTCACTGGGTTGTTTGTTTTTCAGGTGTGAAATATGGTGAATTCCTTATAGATTTTGGATACTAGCCCTTTATCTGATATGTCATTTGCAACTATCTTTTCCCATTCCATCTGTTGCCTATTAGTTTTATGGATTTTTTCTGTGCCATGCAGAAGCTTTTAATCTTGATGAGGTCCCCATAGTTCATATTTGCTCTTGATTCCCTTGCCTTTGGGGACGTTTCAAGTAAGAAATTGCTGTGGTTGAGGTCAAGGAAGATGTTTCCTGCTTTCTCCTCTAGGGTTTTGATGGTTTCCTGTCTCACATCCAGGTCCTTTATCCATTTTGAGTTTATTTTTGTGTATGGTGTGAGAAAATGATCTAGTTTCATTCTTCTACATGTTGCTGTCCAGTTCTCCCAGCACCATCTGTTAAAGAGGCTGTCTTTTTTCCATGGAATACTCTTTCCTGCTTTGTCAAAGATTAGTCGGCTGTACATTTTTGGGTCAAAATCTGAGTTCTCTATTCCATTGGTCTAAGTGTCTGTTTTTGTTCCAATACCATACTGTCTTGATGATGTCAGCTTTATAGTAGACGCTAGAGTCTGGGATGGTGATGCCTCCCATTTTGGTTTTCTTCTTCAGTATTACTTGGGATCTTTTGTGGTTCCATACAAATTTTAAGATAGTTAGTTCTAGCTTTGATAAGAAATCTGATGCAATTTGGATTGGGATTGCATTGAATGTGTAGATTGCTTTGGGTAGTAATGACATTTTAACTATATTCTTCCAATCCATGAGCATGGAATGTTTTTCCATTTCTTTGTGTCTTCTTCAAGTTCTTTCATAAGTTTTCTCTAGTTTTCATCATACAGATCTCTTATATCTTTGGTTAGGTTTATTCCTAGGTATTTTATGGTTTTTTGTGCCATTGTGAATGGGATCAGTTTCTTGATTTCTCTTTCTCTTGCTTCGTTGTTGGTGTATAAAAATGCAACCGATTTTTGTGCGTTAATTTTGTACCCTGCAACTTGGCTGAATTCATGGATCAGTTCTAGTAGGCTTCTGGTGGAGTCTGTCGGGTTTTCTATGTAGAGTATCATGTCGTCTGCGAAAAGTGAAAGTTTGACTTCTTCTTTGCCAATTCTGATGCCTTTGATTTCCTTTTGTTGTCTGATGGCTGATGCTAGGACTTCCAGCACTCTGTGAAACAACAGTGGTGAGAGTGGACATTTCTGTCGTGTTCCTGATCTCAGGAGGAGAGCTGTTAGTTTTTCCCCATTGAGGATGATGTTAGCTGAGGGCTCTCATAGATGGCTTTTATGATGTTTAAGTACGTTCTTTCTATCCCGACTTTCTCGAGGGGCTTTATTAAGAAGGGATGCTGTATCTTGTCAAATGCTTTTTCTGCATCTATCGACAGGATCATATGGTTTTTATCTTTTCTTTAGTTGATGTAATGTATCACATTAATTGATTCGTGAATATTGAACCAGCCCTGTAACCCAGGAATGAATCCCACTTGATCTTGGTGGATATTTCTTTATATGTGTTGTTGAATTCTATCTTAAGTATCTTGTTGAGGATTTTTGCATCTGTATTCATCAAGGATATTGGCCTGTAATTCTCTTTTTTTGCTGGGTCACTGTCTGACTTGGGAAACAAAGTGATGCTGGCTTCAAAAAATGAGTCAAGAAGTTTTCCTTCGATTTCTGTTTTTTGGAATAGCTTGAGAAGAATGGGTATTAAATCTGTTTTAAATGTCTGGTAGAATTCCCAAAGGAAGCCGTCTGGGCCAGGGCTCTGTTTGTTGGGAGATTTTTGATAACTGATATGATTTTGTCACTAGTTGTGGATCTGTTTAGATTTTCTATCTCTTCCTGTGTGAATTTTGGTAGTGAGTGTGTGTTTAGGAATTTGTCCAATTCTTCTAAGTTGTCCAATTTATTGGCATATAATTTCTCATAGTATTCCCTGATAATTGCTTGTATTTCTGACGGGTTGGTTGTAATCAGTCCATTTTCATTAATGATTTTGTCTATTTGAGTGCTCTCTCTTTTGTTTTTGAGAAGCCTGGCTAGAGGTTTGTCAATTTTCTTTATTTTTTCAAAAAACCAACTCTTGGTTTCATTGTTTCAGCTGTTTCTTTGGTTTCTGTATTGTTTATTTCTCCTCTGATTTTTATTATTTCTCTTCTCCCACTGGGTTTGGGGTGCTCCTGTTGCTCTCCCTCTAGTTCCTTTAGGTGTGCTGTTAGATTTTGCACTTGCAGTTTTTCTAATTTCTTGAAATAGGCCTGAAGTGCAGTGTACTTTCCTTGTAGGACTGCCTTTGCTGCATCCCATAGAGTTTGGATTCATGTATTTTCGTTTTCATTTGTTTCCATATCGTTTTTAATTTCTTCTCTAATTGCCTGATTGGCCCATTCATTCTTTAGTAGGGTGTTCTTTAACCTCCATGTTTTTGGAGGTTTTCTAGACATCTTCCTGTGATTAATTTCAAGTTTCATAGCATTGTGATCTGAAAGTGTGCTTGGTATGATCTCAATTCTTTTATATTTCATGAGGGCTGCTTTATGTCCCAGTATGTGATCTATCTTGGAGAATGTGCCATGCGCACTTGAGAAGAAAGTGAATTCCGTGTCCTCAGGATGTAGAGTTCTAAATATATCTGTGAGATGCATCTGGTCCAATGTGTCATTCAAGTCCATTGTTTCTTTAGTGATTTTCTGTCTAGTTGATCTATCCATTGCTGTAAGTGGAGTATTAAAGTCCCCTACTATTAGCACATTCTTATCTCTAAGATAAGATTGTTTCTGTTTGTGATTAATTGTTTTAAATATTTAGGTGCTTTTGGTGCGCAGACATTTATGATTGTGAGTTCTTCCTGATGGATACACCCTGTAATTATTGTATAATGCCCTTCTTCATCCCTTGTTACTGCCTTTACTTTAAGTCCAGTTTGTCTGATATAAGTATAGCTAGTCCAGCTTTCTTTTGCCTTTCAGTAGCATGGTATATATTTCTTTATCCCCTTACTTTCTTTTTATTTATTTATTTATTCTTTACAAATAGTTTTTTCTCAAGTTGGTTTCCATGTAACACCCAATGCTCATCCCCACAAGTGCCCTCCTCCATGCCCATCTCCCCCCTCCCGCCCCACACCCATCAGTCCTCTGTTCTCAGTATTCTAGAGTCTGTCATGGTTTGCCTCTCTCCCTCTCCCCCACTATTTACCCCCTTCTTCTCCCCCTTGGTCCTCCGTTAAGTGCCTCCTAATACTCCTATACGTGCAAACATATGGTATTTGTCCTTCTCTGCCTGACTTATTTCGTTCACCATAACACCCTCAAGGTCCATCCATGTTGCTACACATGGCCAGATTTCATTCTTTCTCATTGACATGTAGTATTCCATCGTATAGATAAACCATATCTTCCTGATCCATTCGTCCGTTGATGGACACTTAGGCTCTTTCTATGTTTGGGCTATTGTGAGAGTCCTGCTATGAATATTGGGATCCCTGTGGCCCTATACATCAGCACTCCTGTATCCCTTGGGTAAATTCCTAGCAGTGCTGTTGCTGGGTCATAGGGGAGTTCTAGTGTTAACTTTTTGAGGAACCTCCACACTGTTTTCCAGAGGGGCTGCACCAGTTTACATTCCCACCAACAGTGTAGGAGGGTGCCCGTTTCTCCACATCCTCGCCATCATCTAGAGTCCTCGGATTTGTTCATTTTAGCGACTCTGACTGGCGTGTGGTGGTATCTCAGTGTGGTTTTGATGTGTATTTCCCTGATGAGGAGGGATGCTGAGCATCATTTCATGTGTCTGTTGGCCATCTGGATGTCCTCTTTGGAGAAGTGTCTGTTCATGTCTTCTGCCCATTTCTTCACTGGGTTGTTTGTTTTTCAGGTGTGAAATATGGTGAGTTCCTTATAGATTTTGGATATTAACCCTTTATCTGATATGTCATTTGCAACTATCTTTTCCCATTCCGTTGGTTGCCTATTAGTTTTATTGGTTGTTTCCTTTGCCGTGCAGAAGCTTTTAATCTTGATGAGGTCCCAGTAGTTTATTTTTGCTCTTGATTCCCTTGCTTTTGGTGATGTGTCAAGTAAGAAATAGCTTCGGTGGAGGTCAAGGAGGTTGTTTCCTGCTTTCTCCTCTAGGGTTTTGAGGGTTTCCTGTCTCACGTTCAGGTCTTTTATCCATTTTGAGTTTATTTTTGTGTATGGTGTGAGAAAATGATCTAGTTTCATTCTTCTGCATGTTGCTGTCCCGTCTTCCCACACCATCTGTTGTAGAGGCTGTCTTTTTTCCATTGGATACTCTTTGCTGCTTTGTCAAAGATTAGTTGGCTGTATACTTTTGGGTCCACTTCTGAGTTCTCAATATGTCAATTGGTCTATGTGTCTGTTTTTGTGCCAATACCATACTATCTTGATGATAGCTTTGTAGTAGAGGCTAAAGTCTGGGATGGTGATACCTCCTGTTTTGGTTTTATTCTTTAGTATTACTTTGACTATTTGGGGTCTTTTGTGGTTTCATACAAATTCTGTCCTATTCCTTTCAATCTGAAGTTGTCCTCCAGTCTCAAATGTGTTTCTTGTAGACAGCAAATAGATGGAATTTGGTTTTTCATCCATTCTGCTACCCTATATCTTTTGATTGGAGCATCCAGCCCATTTACATTCAGTGTTATTATTGAAATTTTTGGGTTTAGAGTCCTTGTGTCCTTTGTGGGATTCATGCTTGTGGTTGTGTCTCTAGCATCTTGAGTTCCTTGCAACATTTCTCTCTGAGGGTCCCCCTCAGGATTTCTTGTAGGGCTGGTTTAGGGGTGAGAAATTTTTTCAGTTTTTGTTTATGTGGGAAAACTTTTATCTCTCCTTCTATTCTGAATGACAGGCTTGCTGGATAGAGGATTCTTGGCTGCATATTTTTTCTGTTCATCACATTGAAGATTTCCTGCCTGTCAAGTTTCAGTAGATAGGTCTGTCAGCACTGTGATAGGTCTCCCTTTGTATGTTAGGGCCCTTTTCTCCCTAGCTGCTTTCAGAATTCTCTTTATCCTTATATTTTGCCAGTTTCACTATGATATGTCATGCAGAAGATTGATTCAGGTTACGTCTGTGTGGAGTTCTCTGTGCCTTTGAATTTCAACATCTACTTCCCTCCCTAGGTTGGGGACGTTCTCTGCTCTAATTTGTTCAAGGACTCCTTCAGCACCTTTCCCTGTTTTTCCTGTTCTGGGATTCCTATGATACGGATATTTTTTTTTAATTTTTTTTTTTATTTATTTCTAGGAGAGACAGAGAGAGAGAGACAGCGTGAGCAGGGGAGGGTCAGAGAGAGAGGGAGTCACAGACTGAAACAGGCTCCAGACTCTGAGCCGACAGTCAGCACAGAGCCCGACGCAGGACCCGAACCCACGAACCATGAGATCATGACCTAAGCGAAAGTCGGACGCTTAACCGACTAAGCCATCCAGGCGCCCCATCTATGATACGGATATTGTTCCGTTTGATTGTATCACTCAGCTCCCGATGTCTTCTATCGTGTTCCTAGATCAGTTTATTTCTCTTTTTCCAATTTCCTCTTTCTCTGTAGTTGTGTCTTCTAAATCACTTATTCTTCTTTCTGCCTCTTCAATCCGTGCATTGGATGCCTCCATTTTATTATGTATCTCATTTATAGCATTTTTAAATTCGTCATAACTATTTTTGAGCTCCATAGTGTTGTAGCAATAGTTTCTCTGGTGTCTTCCATGCTTTTTTCAAGCTCAGCGATTAATTTTATGAATATTGTTCTAAATTCTTGTCTAGTTATGTTGCTTATATCTGTTTAGAGCAGTTTTTTAGCTCTCAGTTCTTCTTGGAATTTCTTTGGGGGAGAGTTCTTCCATTTCATCATTTTGGTTAGTTTTCTATCTCTTGTTAATTTTAAAAGCTTGTTCTACACTCTGCCCTTGCGAGTTCTACTTTATTAAAGAGGGCTCTTTGAGTGTCCAGGGCCTGTCCGTTCAGGAAGTGTTCTTTGAATGGTGTCTCTTGGTTTCTCTTGTTCAGAGTTTGGTTAATATGTTTCCCTACTTTTAGTGGTATTTGTGACTCTCGTCCATGTGCATTTTGGCTTGTTTCTTGAGGTAGCCCTGGAAGAAGAAAACAGACAACTACACAGGGAACAATGGTACACAAACGCACAGACAAAACCAATAAACATGTAAACCCAGGCTCAGGTAAAAAGAACAACAGCAACAACAGAACAACTCTCTGGAGGGTATGGGTGTGGTTTGGTGTAGGCAGGTCTCGCCTCCGCTGTGTCCAGCTGGCTGCTCCCTGAGGCCCTGCGTTGGGGGTTGTGAGGAGAAAAATGGCGTCGTCCCAGTCCCTTCTCATCCAAGGGTTGCAAATCACTCCTTTGGGTCTGATCTCCCTGTGTTGAGGATGTAGCCAAGGTGGGCTGAGTTTTATGCCCCACGCCCCGCCTCGTTTCCAGGTACCAGTCTGAGAGCTTTGTTTATACCACCCGAAATAGTCCCTGCAGGTAGATGCTTCCCTGCTGCTTGGGGTTGAGTGGAGAGTGGGTGAAGGGTCGCAGCCTCAGGTCCGCCAGGGGCAAGCAGCGATACAACCTGGGATTCTAGGCCTCCACACCCTGTGTTCAGGGAACTTAGCAGTTTCAGGTCCGCTGCCACTTTCGCCCTGGTAATTCTATTTTTAATTATTTGATGAACCTCCATACTATCTTCCACAGTGGCTGCTCCAGTTTGCATTCTCAGCAGCAGTGCACGAGGGTTCCTTTTTCTTCACATCCTTGCCAATATCTGTTGTTTTCTGAGTTTTTAATTGTAGTCATTCTGGCAGATGTGAGGTAAAATCTTATTATGGTTGTGATTTGCATTTCCCTGATGTTGAGTAACGTAGAATATCTTTTCATGTGTCTGTTGGCCATCTGTATGTCTTCTTTGGAGAAATGTCTGTATATGTCTTCTGCGCATTTTTAAATTGGATTATTTGTGTCTTAGGTGTTGAATTTTAGAAGTTCTCTCTGTATTTTGGTACTAACCCTTTATCTGATGTGTCCTTTGCAAATATCTTTTCCCATTCCAAAGATTACCTTTCAGTTTTATTGATTGTTTCCTTTGCCCTGCAGAAGCTTTTTATTTTAATGTTGTCCTGGTAGTTTATATTTGCTTTCATTTCCTTGCCTCTGGAGATATGTCAAGTAAAAAATTGCTGCAGCAGAGGTCAAAGAGGTTGTTGCCTGTTTTTCCCTCCAGGATTTTGATGGTTTCCCTGTCTCACATTTTGGTCTTTCATCCATTTTGAGTGTTATTATGGTATAAGAAAGTGGTTCACTTTCATTATGTTGCATGTTGCTGTGTAGTTTTCCCAGTACCATTTGCTTAAGAGACTGTCTGTTTTTCATGGACTATTCTTTATTTCTTTGTCGAAGATTAGTTGGCCATATAGTTGTGGGTCCATGTCTGGATTTTGTATTGTGTTCCACTGATCTCTGTGTCTGTTTTTGTGCCAGTACCACACTGTTTTTATTACTACATGTTTGTAGTGTATCTTGAAATCTGGGATTATAATACCTCCAGTCTTGTTTTTTTTTTTTTCAAGTTTGCTTTCGGTTTTTGGTGGTCCCATACAAATTTTAAGATTATTTGTTCTAGTCCTATGAAAACTGCTGTTGGTATTTTGATAGAGATTGCATTAAATTAGTGTATTACTTTGTGTAGTATCCACATTTTAACAGTATTTGTTCTTCTGATCAATGAGCAGGGAATATCTTCCCATTTGTTTGTGTCATCCTTGATGTCATTTATCAGTGCTTTATAGTTTTTAGAGTACAAGTCTTTCACCTCCTTGGTTAAATTTATTCCTATATATTTCATTATTTTTGGTGTAATCGTAAATGGCATTGTTTTCTTGATTTCTTTATTTGCTACTTCATGGTTAATGGTTAGAAATCTAGTGGATTTCTGTATATTTATTTTGTATTCTATGACTGTACTGAATTCCCTTATCAGTTCTAGTATTTTTTGGTGGAGTCTTTAGGGTTTTCTATATATAGTATGATATCATCTACAACTCGTGAAAGTTTTACTTCTTTCATACCAATTTGGATGCCGTTTTGTTCTTTGTGTTGTTTGATTGCTGTGGCTAGGACTTCTAGTACTATGTTGAATAAAAGTGGTAAGAGTGGACATCCTTGTTTTGTTTCTTGACCTTAGGGGAAAAGCTCTCGGTTTTTCACCATTGAGGATGATGTTAGCTGTGAGTTTTTCATATATGGCTTTTATTATGTTGAGGTACGTTTACTCTAAACCTACTTTTTTGAAAGTTTTTATCATGAATTGATGTTGTACTTTGTCAAATGGTTTTTCTACATCTACTGAAATGATCATAGGGTTTTTATCCTTTTTTTGGTGATGTATCACACTGATTGATTTGTTTATATTGAACCACTCTTATCACATCCTGGGAATAAATCCCACTATCCCACTGGGCTGTTGGGAGTGATTTTTTTTTAATGCATTGTTGGCTTTGGTTTGCTAATATTTTGTTGAGGACTTTTGCATCTGTGTTCATCAGAGATATTGGCCTGTATTTCTGTATTATTATAGTGTCTTTGTCTGATTTTGATATTAGAGTAATGCTGGTCTCACAGAATGAATTTGGAAGTTTATCTTCCTTATCTAGATTTTTGGAACAGTTTTAGTAGAATAGGTATTAACTCTTCTCTAAATGTTTGGTAGAATTCTCCTGTAAAGCCATCTGGCCCTGGACTTTTGTTCATTCGGAGTTTTTTGATCAATTGTTTCTATTTCATTGCTGATAATCAGTCTTTTCAAATTTTGTTTCTTCCTTATTCAGTTTCAGGAGGTTATGTGTTTTTAGGAATTTATGCATTTCTTGTGGGTTGTCAAATTTGTTAGCATATAATCTCTCATGACATTCTTTTTTTTTTTTTTTTCTAAGAGAGGGAGACAGTGTGAGCAAGGGAGGGTCAGAGACAGAGGGAGACACAGAATCCGAAACAGGCTCCAGGCTCTGAGCTAGCTGTCAGCACAGAACCCGATGCAAGGCTCAAACCCACAAACTGTGAGATCATGACCTGAGCCGAAATTGGATGCTTAACTGACTAAGCCATCCAGGCACCCCATCATGACATTCTCTTATAATCCTTTGTATTTCTGTGGTGTTTGTTGTTATTTCCCGTCTTTTGTTTCTGATTTTGATTAATTGATCACTATTCTTAAAAGTATTCTATTATTTAATCTTTTTTTTTTTACAGTTTATGTATGTATGTAGGTATGTATGCAGTCTCTACTCCCAACATGGAGCTCCAACTCACAGTCCCGAAATCAAGAGTCACATGCTCTTCTGACGGACCAAGCCAAGTTCCTCGAGTCATATATATATTTATATATACACACACATATACATATATTTTTTCTTTTGGATGAGTCTGGCTAAATGTTTATCAATTTTTCTTAATGTTTTATTTATTTCTGAGAGAGAGACAGACAGACAGACAGCGCGAGCAGGGGAGGGTCAGAGAGAGAGGGAGATATAGAATCTGAAACAGGCTCCAGGCTCTGAGCTAGCTGTCAGCACAGAGCCTGACGCAGGGCTCGAACCCACGAAACACGAGATCATGACCTGAGCCGAAGTTGGTCACTTAACCGACTAAGCCACCCAGGAGCCCCATTTTTTCTTGATCTCTTCAAAGTGCTGGCTCCTGGTTTCATTGATTGCTTTTAGTTTGTATTTCACTTATTTCTGCTCTAACATTATTATATGTAATTCCTTTTTACTGGTTTTGGATTTTGTTTGTTCTTTTTCTAGCTCCTTTTTGTGTAAGGTTTGATTACTTATTTGAGGTTTTTCTTGCTTCTTGTGGTAGATCTGTTTTGGTGTAAACTTCCCTCTTAAAACAGCTTTTGCTGCATCCCAAAGATTTTGGGCCATTTTGTTTTCATTTTCATTTGTCTCTATGTATGTTTTGATTTCCTCTTTGATTTCAGGATTGATCCATTCATTGTTTAGTAGCATGTTATTTAACCTTCATGTATTTGTGGTCTTTCCAGGTTTTTTCTTGTGATTGACTTCTAGTTTCATAGCATTGTGGTTGGAACAGATAGATGGTATGACTTCAGTCCTTTCGGATTTGTTGAAATTTGTTTTGTGGCTAAACATGTGATCTATTCTGGAGAAAGTTCCATGTACACGTAACAAGAATGTGTATTTTGCTGTTTCAGGTTGGAATATTCTAACTATATCTGTTAGATCTGGTCCAATGTGTCCATAAAAGCCACTGTTTCCTTGTTGATTTTCAATTTGGATGATCTATCCATTGATAGAAGTAGTATGGTCAAGTCCCCTTACTAATATTACTATTAATTACTTCCTTCACGTTTCTTATTAGTTGCTTTATGTATTTTGGTGGTCTCATGTTGGGTGCATGGATAGTTACAATTTTTATATCCTGTTGGGTTGTTCCTTTTATGATTATATAGTGTTCTTCTTTGTCTCTTGTTACAATCCTTAAAGTCTATTTTGTCTATACAAGTATTGCTACCCTGACTTTGTTTTCATTTCCTTTTGTATGATAAATGTTTTTCCATACCTTCACTTTCAGTCTGCATGTGTCTTTAGGTCTGAAATGAGTCTTGTAGCACATATATGGGTCTTGCTTTTTTATCTTTTCACCCAGTGTCTTGATTGAAACGGTTAGCCCATTTACACTCAAAGTAAATATTGATAGGTATATACTCGTTGCCATTTTGTTACTTGTTTTATGGGGGTTTTTTGTAGTTCTTCTCTCTTTCTTTTCTTGCTCTCTTCTGTTATGGTTCGCTGGCTTGTTTTAGTGATGTACTTGGATTCCTTTCTTTCTAGTTTTTGCATATCTATTACTGATTTTTGATTTGTGATTACCGTTAGGTTTATATATTATATGCATATATCAGTCTATATTAAACTGATGGTTGCTTAAGTTTGAAGCCAGTTTTTACTCCTCTCCCCTATTTTTTAGGTATATGGTGCCTTGCTTTACATCCTTTTATTTTGTGAATCCGTTGACAAATTTTTGTAGATATACTTAATTTTGCTGCTTTTGTGCTTCCTACTTTTCTTACTCCTACTTACTGTTTTTCCTTTTCACTCAATGAGTCCACTCTAAGATTTCTTTTAAGGCTGGGTTAGTGGTGATGCATTCCTTTAACTTCTTTTTGTCTGGGGGAACCCTATTTCTCCTTCCATTCTGAATAATAGCCTTGCTGGAAAGAGTATTCTTCATTTCAGGGTTTTTTTCCTTTAGCTGTTTGAGTGTATCATGCCAGTCCCTTCTGGCCTGCAAAGTTTCTTCTGAAAAATCTGCTGATAGCCTTATGTGGTTTCCCTTGCATGTAGCTGTTTTCTCTTACTGCTTTTAAACTTTTCCCTTTATCACCTCCTTTTACCATTTTTTTTTAATGTTTTTTATTTATTTCTAGGAGAGAGAGAGAGACAGCGTGAGCAGGGGAGGGTCAGAGAGAGAAGGAGTCACAGACTGAAACAGGCTCCAGGCACCGAGCTGGCAGTCAGCACAGAGCCCGACGCGGGGCTCGAACCCACAAACCGCGAGATCATGACCTAAGTGAAAGTCGGACGCTTAACCAACTAAGCCACCCAGGCACCCCTCCTTTTACCATTTTAAATACTCTGTCTTGTTGTGGGCCTTCTTAGGTCAGTTTTGTTGGGGGTTCTTTGTGCCTCCCGGATCTGGATTTTTGTTTCCTTCCCCAGATTAGGGATGTTTTCAGCTATTATTTCTTCAGATAAATTTTCTGCCCTATTTTTTTTCTTCTCCTTCTGGGATCCCTATAATGTGAATGTTATTACTTTTGATGGTGTTGCTATGTTCCTTTAGTGTATCTTCATTTTTTATTATTTTTTTCTTTCTCCTGTTCACCTTGATTGCTTTCCATTACTCTCTCCTCCAGGTCATTGATCTGTTGTTCTGCTTCCTCTACTCTCCTGTTTATTCTCTCTAGTATATTTTTTAAACTTGTAAAAAATATTTATTTATTTACCTATTTATTTTGAGAGAGACAGAGACAGCATGAATAGGGGAGGGGCAGAGAGAGAGAGGGAAACAGAGAATCCCAAGCAGGCTCTGCGCTGGCACTGGCAGTGTGGAGCCTGATGTGGGGCTTGAACTCACAAAACTGAGATCATGGCCGAAACTGAGTCAGACACTTAACTGACTGAGCCACCCACATGCCCCTCTAGTATATTTTTAATTTCAGTTATTGAGTTATCCATCTCCTTTTGCTTCTTTTTTTTATGTTTCCTATCTCTTTGTTGACAGTCACACTGAAGTCTCTACTGTTTTCTCAAGTGCTGTGAGTATCCTTATGACCATTACTTTAAATTATCTATCAGACATATCACTTATTTTTGTTTCATTTAGGTCTCTTCCTGCGATTTTGTCCTGTTCTTTCATTTGTGACGTATTCCTCTGTCCCCTCATTTTGTCCAAATCTCTGTGTCTGTTTCTCTGTGTCAAGGAAAGTCAGCCATGTCACCTGCTCTTGAAAGTAGTGGCCTTCAGTGCAGCGTCCCCTGTGCACTAGAACCTGGCACTTCAGGGGTGTCTCTTGTGTGTGATGTGTACACTGGATTATTTTGGCTGAGCCACATTTGCCTTCAGTTCACTTGTCTGTAGTGGCTTTCTTTGCCTATTGGTGGACAAAGTTTGGTTCTTGTAGTCTTAGTAGGCCAGTCTGGGGCCACCTTGGGAATGAGTTGAGTCAGACCAGGTGTTTGCTAGAGTTGCACTAGCTCTGAACTACAAGGCTCTCTCCCTGTGTTGTGCCTTGAGAAACTTTCTTTGGTAAGCAGAACCTGCCACCTGATCCTATGAGTTGAACTGGTGTGTGTAGTTATCTTCCTCTCTGCCTGGGGCTGGAGTCACTTTGTAGTGGTTCTGACCCCTCTTGGGGCTGCCTGCACACTGCCAGGCTTGTGGCACAGCTTTGGATGGGCTCCAGCTAACGGCATATTGGAGGGGGCAGGTCTGCAGGAGAAAGCAGGGGCAGGGCCTGGGTTCCAGCATGGTCTTTGCTGGTCTGCTATAGGAAGGGACCTGTAGCCGCCAGGGAAAACTGCTGCATCTGGCTGGGTTGGAGGGGGTGGATCTGCAGAAGGGCATGGTGGCAGGGCACACTGTTAGCAAGCTACATGTAGAGAGTTGGCACTGTGCTGGTTACCACAGGTATTTGTATATCTAGGCTGGGGGCAGGAGAGGGAAATGCCGCCTGCCAGTCCTTTTGTTCTTGGAGAAGTCTCACAAAGATCCCTGCCTCTTACAGCACACAAATCTCCTTCCTATGTATCCCAGGCATTTTTCAAACTGCTGCTTCTATGCTGTATCTCAGTGGGGCTGTTTGTTGTGCTATCCCTTTAAGTGGGAAGACTCAGTTTCCTCTTGCCCTCTGGCTCTCTCAGAGCTGAACCAGCTGATTTTTAAAGTTCCAGGTTTTTGGTCCCACTGAAAGATACTGATAAGAACTCACAAAGCCTGGCCCTCTGATTCTCCAAACTCTATGAGGACCTGCCTTCCCTGTACAGGCCCCTATGCCCTGGACACCTGATGTAGGGGGCTGCTCCTCTCTCTCCTCTCCAGACTCACTGCACCACTCCCTCCCATAGACTGTCCTATGAGTCCACCTGGCTCTGGACTGTATCTCCACCCCACCTCCATACCTTCCTCAACATGGCCCTTTCTCTATACAGTCTGTTCTGCCAGTCTATTCTCTGGGCCACCCACATCAGTGTGGATGACCCAGGTTGCATCTATGGGATGAGGTTAGGCCAGGATCCCCCCACTTTGCCATCTTCCCTGGAAGTCAAACATAAATCTTTTTATACATGTATAAGTATATCCAGAATATAGCTAGAAGTGGAATTGCTGAATCCAATGATGTGTGCACTTTGATAGATGCTGCCAAATGCCCTCCAAAAAGGTAACAGTTTACATGCCCACCAAGAGCGTATGAGAGCTAATTTCTCTATATCCTTACTATCACTAGATATTATCAATTTTTGAAATTTTGGACATCTGGTGGGTAGAAACTGATGGCTAACTATTGCTGCATTCTATTTCAGGTACTAGTAATATTTCTTGAAATGAATTGAGTTTTTTTTTTTCCCTCATGTAGGTTGGCATTACTAAGGTGTTTGCTGAAGTTCTCCCTTCTCATAAGGTTGCTAAGGTGAAGCAGCTTCAGGAGGAGGGGAAACGGGTTGCAATGGTAGGAGATGGAATCAATGACTCTCCAGCTCTGGCAATGGCTAATGTTGGAATTGCCATTGGCACAGGTACAGATGTAGCCATTGAAGCAGCTGATGTGGTTTTGATAAGGGTAAGTCCTGTGGCCTGAATGTCAAGGTCTGTGATACTGCTCTGCCTGGTGAGGAATAGCGTCATTAAGTATATCAAATAGAACTTTATAATTCCTGTGCTCCCAGCCTTTGAGACGGAGAATTCAAGATGGGAGTATGAGAAGTTATACTAATTACTTTCAGACTTTCTCAATCCAGCAAAGCAAATGAGAATGACAAGCTTCTAAAGTAAAGAATAAGATTGGGGAATTATAATACAATTATCTTCAACAAACACCTGCTGAGATTATTTTAAGGGATGTCATGCACATACCATCATACAACACAAAAAGTGCTTTCTAGACCCCTGAGAAAAAGTCCTGAAAAAATTTTCTAAGGCAGACTAAAATTTTTAACAATGTTTAAGATTTATAGTTAAGTTATATATTTAAGATTTATTACCTACCCTAAGGTATATATCATCTGCAAAAGCACAGTATCAAATACAAAAGTACTAGTTAAGTTAGTCTCTCACTAATATCACAAATATTTCTGTTCTCAGAATGATCTTCTGGATGTAGTGGCAAGTATTGACTTATCAAGGAAGACAGTCAAGAGGATTCGGATAAATTTTGTTTTCGCTCTAATTTATAATCTAGTTGGAATTCCCATAGCAGCTGGTATGTGACTGTTAACTAGTATTGTTTTTTTCCTCTGAAGTCATTAGAGGCCTATCATATTGGAAGTTTTAATCTTATTAGTTTTGAGCTCAGTTTTTTTTTTCTTTTCAAACTTTTATTTAAAATTCAATTCAAAATTTTATTTAAAATTTTATTTAAAATTAAAATTTAAAATTTAGTTAACATACACTGCAGTATCGGTTTCAGGAGTAGAATTCAGTGATTCATCACTTACATACAATACCCAGTGTTGAGCTCAATTTTTGTATATAGCCTGCTGGTATAGTGAGAGTTAATATTAACATCAATAATGATTTTGAGCAATGTTCATTATAGCCTAAAATGGAAAAGCATTCTAACAGATTTATTTTAATTTACTTTATTTTCCTCTCCAACTTTATATTTTGAAAATTTTCAAAGGGGTGCTTAGGTGGCTCAGTCAGGTAAGTGTCTGACTCTTGATTTCTGCTCAGGTCATGATCTCACAGTATGTCAGATTGAGCCTCATGTTGGGCTCTGTGCTGACAGCATGGAGCCTGCTTGGGATATTCTCAGTCTCTCTCTCTCTCTCTCTCTCTCTCTCTCTCTCCCCCCACTCACACACGTTCACTCACTCTCTAAATAAATAATCATTAAATTTTTTTTGAAAAGGGGCGCCTGGGTAGCTTAGTCGGTTAAGCGTCCGACTTTCACTTAGGTCATGATCTCGTGGTTTGTGGATTCGAGCCCCGCGTCAGGCTCTGTGCTGCCAGCTCAGAGCCTGGAGCCTGTTTCAGAGTCTGTGTCTCCCTCTCTCTCTGACCCTCCCCTGCTCACGCTGTCTCTCTCTCTCTCTCTCTTAGAAATAAAAAAAAATTTAAAAAATTTTTTTTTGAAAAAAATGTCAAAGCTATATATAAGAAGGAGAAAAGATACAATGTAAAACTGTATAGTCTTCATTACATTCACCAGCTACTACATTACTACATTGCTTCATCTCTTTCTCCATATGCTCTCTCACATTTAGATTTATTCATATTTATACTTATACTGTATTTAGTTACTTATTTTTTTGCTGGAGAACAAATTTAATCTCACTACCCAAACACTATTACCGTTAGCATTTTAGTGTATTTCTTTCTAGTGATGCAAAGTCTTTTTTACTTTGCATCAGTTTTGGGTCTTGTTACATAGGTATAATTATAGCATACAGAGAATTTTTTGCTCCTCACTTAACATTCTAATATCCAGCATGTTTGGTTTTTTATGTTTGGGTACCAGGAGAGAGAGAGAGACAGAGACAGAAACAGAGACAGAGATTGAATAAAGGAATATGACCAAGGAAAAGCAATTTAGAATTTTTAAGTAAACACTTGATAATGTCATATACTTAGGGACTTGGTAGGAGTTAGTAATAACAGAAGAGAAATAGTTAACACTTTCTTCTTGTTCTCTTTGGTTTGAGAGCCAAAGAAGGACATGAAATTATGGAAGAAAAATTATAAAGCTGTTTATAAACGGGACACACAAATGCTGGGAGAACAAAAAGTAAAAGAACAAAAAGTTCATAGAGATTAATTCATGAAGCAAATGATTTTTAAATAATTATGCAAGTAATATGTGATCACTTTTGAAAAATATAGATAAGCACATAAAAAGTTAAAAGTACAATATGTCTATCTTATCCCTACCATATAAGCAAATGTTAAAATGTCTGTCCAAACCAGGTGTGGAGGGGCACCTGAGTGACTCAGTTGGTTAAGTGTCCAACTCTTGATCTCAGCTCTATCTTGATCTCAGGGTCGTGAGTTCAATCCCTGCATTGGGCTTCATGATGGGTGTGGAGTCTACTTCAAACAAATAAACAAAAAGAAACAAACAAAAAAACAAGTGTGAATGAGTTTGTAGAACATAAACTCATACATGACTGGTGGGATTGTGACCTGGTACAGCCACTTTGGAGAACAACTGAGGAATATCCACCTAAAGTTGAGGATGTGCCCATGTTACAGTCCAGCAGTTTCACATCTAGGTGTATACCTTAGAGAAATTCTCAAGCACATGCACAGGAAGACATGTACAAGAACGTTCACAGCAATACCCTATTAGTGAAAAATTGGCAGTGACATAAATCTCCACCAACAGGAGGATAAAGTGCTAAATAAATGTCAAACAAGGAAATGATTTGTATATATGTACTAGAAACACATTAGTAATCTGTTTAGTACTGACTGCTCTAACTAATCCAAACTTGTTTCATAGGAGTTTTTATGCCCATTGGTTTGGTGTTGCAGCCCTGGATGGGATCTGCTGCAATGGCTGCTTCATCTGTTTCAGTAGTACTTTCTTCTCTCTTCCTTAAACTGTAAGTATGATGGCTTGCTCATGTTTGTATTTTATGTTCATTTTATCATCCACAGTCAGTTCTTGATAGGTCTTATTCTTGTATGATAGGCCCAGACTGTTCTTAAAAATAAATGTTAGCTATGTAATTATCATCGTATGTATTCTTTACCTAGCAAGCACAAGCACTGATTGGGGTAAAATATAGTACATTGGCTATGAGAAGTAGAATTTTGATCATGTGACCCCTATACAAATTTTTTGAGCCACTTTTCTAGCAGGGACTACTTTTGTAGATTTCATACCAGGCAAATATATTTTCATTTTTGAACATAACAAGTGTCTAGTTCACATTTGGTTATTTCAAACTAGTGTCCTTTTGCATGTGTTCAGTTATAGAAAACCAACTTATGAGAATTATGAACTGCATGCTCGAAGCCACATGGGACAGAAAAGGCCTTCGGAAATCAGCGTTCATGTTGGAATAGATGACACCTCAAGAAATTCTCCAAAACTGGGTTTGCTGGACCGGATTGTTAATTACAGTAGAGCCTCCATAAATTCACTACTATCTGACAAACGGTCCCTAAACAGCATTGGTACCAGTGAACCTGACAAACATTCACTTCTGGTGGGAGACTGCAGGGAAGACGATGACACCACATTGTAACAGGCCACGGAGAGTGCTACTAGCCGATGTTGTTACACACTGACACAGCATTAGTGATGTCACCTTAACTTTTCAAAATATTGTGGAGGGATTTTATATTGGTCTCATGCCCTGATGTTAGGGATTCTATTTGAATTGCATTTGTCTAACGGCAAAAAATATCTTTTTTTTCAGAGCATTAGCTCTGAACCTAGCTTTATTTAAAATGAATCTGTTTGTTTTCACTAGTAATAGAGAAAGTAGACCAGTGAGGTTTACAAGCCCTACAATTGAAGATTGCTGAATTGCTGCTAAAGTGATAGATAATTTTTTTATTTGACCAAAAAGAAAAGGCTCAAGAAAAAGGATAATTTAAAAGTTTGAAGATCTGAGAGTATGATCTTGATGACATTCTTGAGCTCTCATCCCTGCCACGTTGAGGAACAGTGGCTTTTAAAACACTGTATAAAGCATCTGGGTTTAGAAGGAGAACAGTAGAAACTTTAAAAATAGATGTGCCTTATTTATTACAGGCTTTCTTCCTCCCTATTTTCCCTGCATCTTTGTCTTTGCAGTTGCCCTAGTTTGGTTTGTTATTGTTGTTCTTTTAGGTGAGCTAAGTGTAGGTGATTGATTGATAAAAATAACTGACAACTGTTTCCAATATCTTGTTCCTTTCTTTATCTTGTAGCCCAAAAAGACCTTAAGGGTACATAGGGTCCCTTGCTTCCTATCTTTCCATTGTTGTAAAATATAGATCAGATTCCTCATTCAGTGACTCCCTAGCTCTGAACAAGATTTCAATTCACTTCTGCCGAGTTCCACTCTAAATTGTTCTTAGTCTATCAGCCTCAGTCCAGAAGCTTATAATTTTGAGCCTCTTCTATAGATAACTTTTTTGAAGATTAACACTACCATCTTTGACATATACGGGTCATATGAAATTACCTAGATTCACTAAATTTGTCCATTTTTGGAGAGAATACAAGACTTTAGCTGGTATATATAATTTAATAGATTTTAAAAATATTTTAGTATTTTAGATGACCTCTCAAAATGACTTTAAAATAATTTTATGCAAAGCTGCATTTACCAAAAAATATAATAAATTTGTAATACAGAAATGAGAATTTCCCTAGGTTGTGATACCTTTTAGTCAAGTCTATACTTTTCTCTAGTTTAAAATATTTGCACTTGCTAGTAAGCGTGGTTCGCAAATTCAGGGGCTGTTCTTAGTGCCATACACATTTAGAAATTCCCCCCTCTGAGTGCCTAGGAGTTAATACACTGGTCAGAGTTCTGATACTTGTATCACTATTTAAATTTCTTATTTATTGCAAGATGGGTTTCAAATGCAGATTATGGAAATGAAAATAAGTAAATAAGTTTCTAATATTTCTTCCCATTGCCATGTGTAAAGCTGTTGGAACAATGCCTAGCACATAGGATTTGTATTCAGTAAATGTTATTTCTTTTCTCCCCCCTTGAGGTCAGAAGTAAATAATAATCTTTTTCTTAGGGCAGAGTCTAAAATCAGGTGGGAGTGGAGAATTGGATTCTTCCTCTCCTACTTCCTTTTTCTCTTATCCTTTCATACACACACAAAAAAGTTACAACATTATTCCATGCTATCTTTTCAGATTTGGAAAAAAAAAAAACTTATTTTTATCTCAACTATTTTTTTCTTTTCTTTTCAAATTTTTATTTAAATTCCAGTTAGGCAACATACAGTGCAATATTGGTTTCAAGTGTAGAATTCAGTGATTCATCCTTTACATACAACACCCAGTTATCTCAACTATCTTAAAGAGAGAATTGAAACTATCGATGCAGGTGCTGTTAATCTAGAAAGGCAAACCCATTTTAATGAAATATGAATGAGTTTGTATGTCTAGTCTCTTTTATACACCTATGCCTATGCCATCTTCCATGCTTCCAATTTGAATTTTAATACTTGTTTCTTATTTTAATTCTAGTGTTCCATTATAGTACAATTTGTTTCTTCTAGAAGAAACAGCTAATATGACAAATGTATAATAGACTTTTGGAAAAAGAAGCACCTCTCTCTCTCTCTCCTTTACTCTTTCTGTGTCTCTGAAACACTTGAACATAGCCAGTTACTACTTTAATTATTATGTGTGTTTTTAAGTTGTCCTTTTGGCTCCCACTTGCCAAGGGGAACCAAGGACCCACATGTCCTACGATAGTGAGAAAAGCAACCTATGGTGTGGGAAAAATCAAGAATTTAATTTCAACTCTTACTTTCATAACAGAAAATATGTTGTTTAGAAAGAATCCTATTTTAAGTATCTATAGCATCTTTGGGGTTTTTTTTAATGGTTTATTGTCAAGTTGGTTTCCATATAATACCCAGTGCTCAACCCCACAAATGCCCTCCCCCATGTCTATCACCCCTTCCCCTCTCCCCCACCCCCATCAGCCCTCAGTTTGTTCTCAGCATTCAAGAGTCTTTCATGGTTTGCCTCTCTCCCTCTCCCCAACTATTTTTCCCCTTCTTCTCCCCCACAATCCTCCGTTAAGTTCCTCCTAATCCTCCTATACGTGCAAACATATGGTATTTGTCCTTCTCTGCCTGACTTATTTCGCTCAGCATAACACCCTCAAGGTCCATCCATGTTGCTATACATGGCCAGGTTTCATTCTTATTGCCACGTAGTATTCCATCGTGTAGATAAACCACATCTTCTTGATCCATTCGTCCGTTGATGGACACTTAGGCTCTTTCCATGTTTTGGCTATTGTTGAGAGTGCATCTTTGATTTCTCTACCCCAAGTCTCTCTTGTAATCCTGAATTCGCATTAGCTTCATAGAGCAGCTGTATTCACAGGAGAGAGAGGTTGATCTAGGGTCAGGATCAAAAACATTGCTTTCAGTTAGTAACTAGCTTTAAGTAACCAGTTACTAGTGAGAACAAATGTTAAAAATGTATATGTGTGTATGTATCTGTCTATTCATATACACACATGTACACATATATTTACCATATAGAAGGAAAATGGATTTATATTTGAATTTGATGTTTGAATATCTGAAGTTATTTATATGTTGTTCCTTTATCACTCTTCTGTATTCACTTAGCACCCATGCCCTCAGCCTGAAGATAACAAGGATATTTTGATATCCAGTGCTGGTTCTGATTCAACTATGGGGCACCTTTTATCTTGACTATCCAAAGATGCCTTTTGAATTTCAAAGGTTAAAACACAGCTAGAATATTTAGTGTTGTAGTTTAAAGAAGTATGGTGGTTAGTGGTGAAAATAGAAATGATATTTTTCCTAGTTTAGTATCAACATTTTAGAGTGTTAAATTTGATGCCTTGTGAACAAAAAATTTTATACTGTCCTTTAACTTTTTAAAAGCGTTTTTCTTTTTTCAGATGTATTCTTTGTTCAGAATGCTTAAAATAGCACTGTAGACAGGATGTTTCCAAAAATTTAAGTGTGCATATCTTTTATAAACACAGCTTAAAATCAAGAGTATATGTTTTTGAGAATGTTTTTCCCATTACTTGTGAATCTTGCTTTAAAATTATTTTTCTTAATATTTATTTTACTCTACTTTGTTATTTTCTTTGAGTGAGGCTTCTGGTTATTGGTTACTTTAATAAGAATAAAAACATTCCTGGAATCACTCCCTTTGGATTTTTTGTTTATTGTCTATATTTAAAAATACTATTTAACCAAATATAAACAGTATAGATTCATGCCAAATTATTAGCTATTTTTACACTAAGTTTCTGTAGTCCCTCTGAAAATTTATCTGCTTATGAGTAACCAGATAAAGCACAAAAGCATGAACTCTTGTTCTTCAATTAAAAGAACTTCTGTAATGGCACTGAGAATAGATGACTTTTGTGGCCAAAACCAGGTGTCTCAACCTTATGTTTTCAGTTAAATGTTTAACTTAACATTGTTAAAACATTGATTGTTTGGTACCCAGAATAGCAGTGGGCAGTGTTGTGCAATAATCATCTACTATAGTCAAGATATTCAGTGGTTTGTTTTTCCATAAGCATGTAATCATTTCTGCCAAGGATGTGCCTTCAAATTTATAATTATAGTATTGTAGAAAAAAAAATTTTGTTAGTGTCTCTTTTGTTAAACCATCTAGTCTTCTGCCAGTTCCAAACTACCCTGTGTTTTTAGTTTTTTGTTTTTTGGGGTTTTTTTTTGTTTGTTTGTTTGTTTTTTTGACAATCAATGATGGGGCAGGATTGGAGGCAACAGTAGCCATTTTCTAAGAGAGGGAAGGAAGAAAAGTCTGTTTTCCTTTAGTGCCATTCAACCTGCTGTATCATTTCATGAGGATGAAAAACAAACAGAGGAATGTAATTATCCTCATTTCCTTTGTAGTCTCTAATATCTTCTTGATAGATTGTCTATCCCAAATGAGCTTAATGGAGGCAAGAGATTTCCTTGCATTTGGGGGTGGGGGTATAGAGTGTTTGAGGATCCTATCCAAAATATATCCCCATACCAAACACTTTTGTGAGTTAAGGAAAGAGTTTTAAACTTGTAAGGAAAAACTCATTTTCATTTCTCTCCCCCAATCTTGAGATTATTCAGTTTGGCAAGATAGGATTGGAAATAGAAACAAGAGTAAAATCTCTGAACTGTCCCTTAGCGGGTCAGCCTTCCTCTTCTATTGGTGTCTAGACACTAACCTTTGACAAGGATGTGCAGTGATAGCAACATCAGAGGTGAGGTCTCAAAACCTTTCAGACAATAAACAAAGCAAAGCAAAACAAAACACCAGAAAACCTTCCTGTTGGGGAATGCTTGTTATGTTAAGGCAATAAGGCCCTGCTAAAATTCAGACAGAGACAAGAGGGGTAGAGCTGCATCTCTCACAAATTTGACTTAGGGCCAGCCAACCCTACTTCCTTAATAGCTTCCTCTTCATAGATGTGACCACTACATCTATGAAGTGATGAATTACACTTTGTGGAGATGAATTACAAGTGAGGGATGAAAGGCAAGACTCAAGGACAAAGTTTAAGTGACGATGCTATTATAAATAGGATCTCATACAATTTAAGAAATCTAAAAGCCTCCATACAGTTGCTCTAGAAAAATTTGATATAGGCTGTGTAGTCTTTCACATAATCTACCTATTGCCCTCAAGTGGCCCCCAGCTTTTCATTGTTAGCACCCTGCCCCCACGATCTCAGGCTTGTTGATAAACTGAAGTGCTGCCATTACTTCATTAATCTTGCTTCACCTCAGCCAATTAAAACCTTAGATTTCTTCATTGCAGTTTTTATCACCAAGTAATAGAAAAACTGAGATTAACTTCATCCATCCGGAAATGCCAGTGGCCTATAAATCTGGCCATAAGTATTTGCAATTATTTGGAAGGAATATTTTTAATCCAAATAAATTAGTTGAAATGAAAAACATTAGGCCTTGTGGAAGAGATTGTTTTGGGGAAAGTAGACCTCAGGATCAGCTTTCCTCACCTCTTCTTGCTTCTTACAGCATTTTACCTTACACTTTTCCATCCACCATTTCTATAACAACATCACATCCCCATTGTGATGGGAAGACCACTGATTTTGGAGCCCACAGGACATATTTGCAAAATCCCAGTACTGCCACTTACCACCTGAGAAACCGTTAGTATCCTCTTGTTAATGTAACAAATTATAGCAAACTTAGAGTCTTTTTAAAAAACATTTTTTACATTCATTTTTGAGAGAGATCGAGTGGAAAGCACGGGAGGGCTGAGAGAAACGGAGACACAGAATCCAAAGAAAGCTCCAGGCTCTGCGCTGTCAGAACAGAACCCAACGCAGGGCTCGAACTCTTGAACCATGAGACCATGACTTGAGCTGAAGTCTGATGCTTAACCATTTGAGCCACCCAGGCATCCCATATGTCTTTATTTATTTATATTATTTATTTTTTTTAATATTTTATTGTCAAGTTGGTTTCCATATAACACCCAGTGCTCATCCCAACAAGTGCCCTCCTCCATGCCCATCATCCCCCTTCCCCTCTCCCCCTCCCCAGCCCTCATTTTGTTCTCAGCATTCAAGAGTCTCTCATGGATTGCCTCCCTCCCTCTTTCACTATTTTTCCCCTTCTCCTCCCCCAAGGTCCTCCATTAAGTTCATCCTAATCCTCCTATACGCACAAGCATATGGTATCTGTCTTTCTCTGCCTGACCTATTTCGCTCAGCATAACACCCTCAAGGTCCACGCATGTTGCTACACTTGGCCAGATTTCATTCTTTCTCATTGCCATGTAGTATTCCATCGTATAGATAAACCACACCTTCTTGATCCATTTGTCCGTTATGGACACTTAGGCTCTTTCCATGTTTTGGCTATTGTTGAGAGTGCTGCTATGAACAATGGGGTACGTGTGCCCCTATGCGTCAGCACTCCTATATCCCTTGGGTAAATTCCTAGCAGTGCTATTGCTGGGTCATAGGGGACTTCTACTGTTAATTTTTTGAGGAACCTCCAACTGTTTTCCAGAGGGGCTGCACTACTTTACATTCCCACCAACAGTGTAGGAGGGTGCCTGTTTCTCCACATCCTTGCCTCCACATAGAGTCTCCTGATTTGTTCCTTTGATCCACTCTGACCGGCATGAGATTGGTATTTCTGTGTGGTTTTGATTTGTATTTCCCTGATGAGGAGGGATGGTGAGCATCGTTTCATGTGTCTGTTGGCCATCTGGATGTCCTCTTTGGAGAAGTGTCTGTTCCTGTCTTCTACCCATTTCTTCACTGGGATGTTTGTTTTTTGGGTGTGGAGTTTGGTGAGTTCCTTATAAATTTTGGATACTAGCCTTTTATCTGATATGTCAGTTGCAACTATCTTTTCCCATTCTGTCGGTTGCCTATTAGTTTTATTGGTTGTTTCCTTTGCTGTGCAGAAGCTTTTAATCTTGATGAGGTCCCAATAGTTTATTTTTGCTCTTGATTGCCTTGCCTTTGGGGATGTGTCAAGTAAGAAATTGCTGCGGTGGAGGTCAAGGAGGTTGTTTCCTGCTTTCTCCTCTAGGGTTTTGATGGTTTCCTGTCTCACGTTCAGGTCCTTTATCCATTTTGAGTTTATCTTTGTGTATGGTGTGAGAAAGTGATCTAGTTTCATTCTTCTGCATGTTGTTGTCCAGTTCTTCCAGCACCATCTGTTAAAGAGGCTGTCTTTTTTCCATTGGATACTCTTTCCTGTTTTGTCAAAGATCAGTTGGCTATACATTTGTGGGTCCAAATCTGACTTCTGAATTCTATTCCATCCGTCTATGTGTCTGTTTTTGTGCCAATACCACACTGTCTTGATGATGACAGCTTTGTAGTAGAGGTTAAAGTCTGGGATGGTGATGCCTCCCATTTTGGTTTTCTTCTTCAATATTACTTTGGCTATTCGGGGTCTTTTGTGCTTCCATACAAATTTTAGGATTGTTTGTTATAGCTATGAGAAGAATGCTGGTGCAATTTTGACTGGGATTGCATTGAATGTGTAGATTGGTTTGGGTAGTAATGACATTTTAACTATATTTATTCTTCCTATCCATGAGCATGGAATGCTTTTCCATTTCTTTATGTCTTCTTCAAGTTCCTTCATAAGTTTTCTATAGTTTTCATCATACAGATTTCTTATATCTTTCGTTAGGTTTATTCCTAGGTATTTTATGGTTTTTTGTACAGTTGTGAATGAGATCAGTTTCTTGATTTCTCTTTCTGTTGCTTCATTCTTGGTGTATAAAAATGCAACCGATTTCTGTACATTGATTTTGTACCCTGCAACATTACTGAATTCATGGATCACTTCTAGTAGACTTCTGGTGGAGTCTGTCGGGTTTTCTATGTAGAGTATCATGTCGTCTGCGAAAAGTGAAAGCTTGACTTCCTCTTTGCCAATTCTGATGCCTTTGATTTCCTTTTGTCGCCTGATGGCTGATGCTAGGACTTCCAGCACTATGGTAAACAACAGTGGTGAGAGTGGACATCCCTGTCGTGTTCCTGATCTCAAGGGAAAAGCTCTCAGTTTTTCCCCATTGAGGATGATGTTAGTTGAGGGATTCTCATAGATGGCTTTTATGATGTTTAAGTCAGTTCCTTCTATCCTGACTTTCTCTAGAGTCTTTATTAAGAAGGGATGCTGTATTTTGTCAAATGCTTTTTCTCCATCTATCAGCAGGATCATATGGTTTTTATCTTTTCTTTTGTTGATATGATGTATCACATTGATTGATTTGTGAATATTGAACCAGCCCTGTAACCCAGAAATGAATTCCACTTGATCCTGGTGGAAAATTCTATATAAAAAAAAATATATATTAATGTTTTATTTATTTCTAGGAGAGAGAGAGAGACAGCGTGAGCAGGGGAGGGTCAGAGAGAGAGGGAGTCACAGACTGAAACAGGCTCCAGGCTCTGAGCCGGCAGTCAGCAAAGAGCCCGACGCGGGGCTCAAACCCACGAACTGCGAGATCATGACCCAAGCGTAAGTTGACGCTTAACCGACTAAGCCACCCAGGCGCCCCCCTGGTGGATAATTCTTTATATGTGATTTTGCATTCGATGTGTCAGTATCTTCTTGAGGAGTTTTACATCCGTATTCATTAAGGATATTAGCCTGTAGTTCTCTTTTTCTGCTGAGTCTCTGTCTGGCTTGGGAATCATAGTGATGCTGGCTTCATAGAATGAGTTCAGCAGTTTTCCTTTGATTTCTATTTTTTGGAATAGCGTGAGAAGAATGGGTATTAAGTCTGATTTAAATGTCTCCTAGAATTCCCCAGAGAAGCCATCTGGCCCAGGGAGATTATTTGTTGGGAGATTTTTGATAACTGATTCAATTTTTTCAGTAGTTATGGGTCTGTTCAGATTGTCTATTTCTTCCCATGTGAAGTTTGGTAGTGAGCGTGTGTTTAGGAATGTGTCCATTTCTTCCAAGTTGTCCAATTTGTTGGCATATAATTTTTCATAGTATTCCCTAATAATTGCTCATATTTCTGAGGGGTTAGTTGTAATAAGTCCATGTTCATTCATGATTTTGTCTGTTTGGGTGCTCTCTCTTTTCTTTCTGAGGAGCCTGGCTAGAGGTTTGTCTTTTTTTTTTTTTCCCAAAAACCAACTCTTGGTTTCATTGTTTCAACTGTTTCTTTGGTGTCTATATTGTTTATGCCCCGATTTTTATCATTTCTCTTCTCCTACTGGATTTGGGGTGCTCCTGTTGCTCTCCCTCTAGTTCCTTTAGGTGTGCTGTTATATTTTGGTCTTGTGCTTTTGCTAATTTCTTGAAATAGGCCTGGAGTGCAATGTACTTTCCTCTTAGGACTGCCTTTGCCGCATCCCATAGAGTTTAGATTCTTGTATTTTCGTTTTCATCTGTTTCCAAATCGTTTTTAATTTCTTCTCTAATTGACTGATTGGCCCATTCGTTCTTTAGTAGGGTGTTCTTTAGCCTCCATGTTTATAGCGGTTTTCCAGACTTCTTCCTGTGATTGATTTCAAGTTTCATAGCATTGTGATCTGAAAGTGTGCATGGTATGATCTCAATTCTTTTATATTTATTGAGGGCAGCTTTATGTCCCAGTATGTGATCTATCTTGGAGAATGTGCCATGGGCACTTGAAAAGAAAGTGAATTCCATGGCCTCAGGATGTAGAGTTCTAAATATATCTGTCAGATCCATCTGGTCCAATGTGTCATTCAAGTCCATTGTGTCTTTAGTGATTTTCTGTCTAGTTGATCTATCCATTGCTGTAAGTGGAGTATTAAAGTCCCCTGCTATTAGCACAGTCTTATCCATAAGATTGTTTCTGTTTGTGATTAACTGTTTTATGTATTTAGGTGCTTCTGTATTTGGTGTGTAGACATTCATCATTGTTAGCTCTTCCTGACGGATAGACCCTGTAATTATTATATAATGCCCTTCTTCATCCCTTGTTACTGCCTTTACTTTAAAGTCCAGTTTGTCTGATATAAGTATAGCTACTCCAGTTTTCTTTTGACTTCCAGTTGCATGATAGATATGTCTTCCATTCCCCTTACTTTCAATATGAAGGTGTCCTCACGTCTAAAATGCATTTCTTGTAGACAGCAAATAGATGGATTTTGGTTTTTATCCATTCTGCTACCCTATGTCTTTTGATTGGAGCATTTAGTCCATTTACATTCATCTTATTACTGAAAAATATGGGTTACAGTCTTTGTGTTCTTTGTAGGATTCATGCTTGTGGTAGTATCTCTGGTATCTTGGGTTCCTTGCAAAATTTCCCTCATAGAATCCTCCTCAGGATTTGTTGTAGGGCTGGTTTATTGGTGACAAATTCTTTCAATTTTTCTTTATTTGGGAATACTTTTATCTCTCCTTCTACTCTGAATGACAGTCTTGCTGGATATAGGATTTAAAAAAAAATTTTTTTAATGATTTTATTTATTTGTGAGAGAGAGAGAGACAGTGTGAGGAGGGGAGGGTCAGAGAGAGAGTTAGATACAGAATATGAAGCAGGCTCCAGACCCTGAGCTAGCTGTCAGCACAGAGCCCGACGCGGGGCTCGAACCCACGAACCGTGTGATCATGACCTGAGCTGAAGTTGGACGCTTAACAGACTGAGCCACCCAGGTGCCCCTAGAGGATTCTTGGCTGCATATTTGTTCTGTTCATCACATTGAAAATATCATGCCATTCCTTTCTGGGCTGCCAAGTTTCAGTAAATAGGTCTGTAACCACTCTGAATGTTTTCCCTTTGTATGTTAGGACCCTTTTATCTGTAGCTGTTTTAAGATTTCTCTTTGTCCTTATATTTTGCCAGTGTCACTGTGATACGACGTGCAAAAGAACGATTCAAGTTACGTCTGAGGGGAGTTTCTGTGCCTCTTGGATTTCAGTGTCTGTTTCCTTCCCCAGATTGGGGAAGTTCTTTCCTATAATTTGTTCAAGGACTCCTTCAGTGCCTTTCCCTCTCTCTTCCTCTTCTGGAATTACTATGGTACAGATATTGTTCCATTTGAATGTATCACTCAGCTCTCAAACTCTCCTTTTGTATTCCTGGATCAGTTTATCTCTCTTTTTCTTGGCTTCCTCTTTTTCTATAATTGTGTCTTCTGAAGCACTTATTCTCTGTCTCTTCAATCCGTGCATTGGACACCTCCATTTTTTTTTTTTTTTT
>NW_024081749.1:95225-97484 GCF_003009895.1 Hyaena hyaena
ACCAACTCTTGGTTTCATTGTTTCAACTGTTTCTTTGGTGTCTATATTGTTTATGCCCCGATTTTTATCATTTCTCTTCTCCTACTGGATTTGGGGTGCTCCTGTTGCTCTCCCTCTAGTTCCTTTAGGTGTGCTGTTATATTTTGGTCTTGTGCTTTTGCTAATTTCTTGAAATAGGCCTGGAGTGCAATGTACTTTCCTCTTAGGACTGCCTTTGCCGCATCCCATAGAGTTTAGATTCTTGTATTTTCGTTTTCATCTGTTTCCAAATCGTTTTTAATTTCTTCTCTAATTGACTGATTGGCCCATTCGTTCTTTAGTAGGGTGTTCTTTAGCCTCCATGTTTATAGCGGTTTTCCAGACTTCTTCCTGTGATTGATTTCAAGTTTCATAGCATTGTGATCTGAAAGTGTGCATGGTATGATCTCAATTCTTTTATATTTATTGAGGGCAGCTTTATGTCCCAGTATGTGATCTATCTTGGAGAATGTGCCATGGGCACTTGAAAAGAAAGTGAATTCCATGGCCTCAGGATGTAGAGTTCTAAATATATCTGTCAGATCCATCTGGTCCAATGTGTCATTCAAGTCCATTGTGTCTTTAGTGATTTTCTGTCTAGTTGATCTATCCATTGCTGTAAGTGGAGTATTAAAGTCCCCTGCTATTAGCACAGTCTTATCCATAAGATTGTTTCTGTTTGTGATTAACTGTTTTATGTATTTAGGTGCTTCTGTATTTGGTGTGTAGACATTCATCATTGTTAGCTCTTCCTGACGGATAGACCCTGTAATTATTATATAATGCCCTTCTTCATCCCTTGTTACTGCCTTTACTTTAAAGTCCAGTTTGTCTGATATAAGTATAGCTACTCCAGTTTTCTTTTGACTTCCAGTTGCATGATAGATATGTCTTCCATTCCCCTTACTTTCAATATGAAGGTGTCCTCACGTCTAAAATGCATTTCTTGTAGACAGCAAATAGATGGATTTTGGTTTTTATCCATTCTGCTACCCTATGTCTTTTGATTGGAGCATTTAGTCCATTTACATTCATCTTATTACTGAAAAATATGGGTTACAGTCTTTGTGTTCTTTGTAGGATTCATGCTTGTGGTAGTATCTCTGGTATCTTGGGTTCCTTGCAAAATTTCCCTCATAGAATCCTCCTCAGGATTTGTTGTAGGGCTGGTTTATTGGTGACAAATTCTTTCAATTTTTCTTTATTTGGGAATACTTTTATCTCTCCTTCTACTCTGAATGACAGTCTTGCTGGATATAGGATTTAAAAAAAAATTTTTTTAATGATTTTATTTATTTGTGAGAGAGAGAGAGACAGTGTGAGGAGGGGAGGGTCAGAGAGAGAGTTAGATACAGAATATGAAGCAGGCTCCAGACCCTGAGCTAGCTGTCAGCACAGAGCCCGACGCGGGGCTCGAACCCACGAACCGTGTGATCATGACCTGAGCTGAAGTTGGACGCTTAACAGACTGAGCCACCCAGGTGCCCCTAGAGGATTCTTGGCTGCATATTTGTTCTGTTCATCACATTGAAAATATCATGCCATTCCTTTCTGGGCTGCCAAGTTTCAGTAAATAGGTCTGTAACCACTCTGAATGTTTTCCCTTTGTATGTTAGGACCCTTTTATCTGTAGCTGTTTTAAGATTTCTCTTTGTCCTTATATTTTGCCAGTGTCACTGTGATACGACGTGCAAAAGAACGATTCAAGTTACGTCTGAGGGGAGTTTCTGTGCCTCTTGGATTTCAGTGTCTGTTTCCTTCCCCAGATTGGGGAAGTTCTTTCCTATAATTTGTTCAAGGACTCCTTCAGTGCCTTTCCCTCTCTCTTCCTCTTCTGGAATTACTATGATAAAGATATTGTTCCATTTGAATATATCACTCAGCTATCAAAATCTCCTTTAGTATTCCTGAATCAGTTTATCTCTCTTTTTCTTGGCTTCCTCTTTTTCTATAATTGTGTCTTCTGAAGCACTTATTCTCTGTCTCTTCAATCCGTGCATTGGACACCTCCATTTTTTTTTTTTTTTTTACAAATAGTTTATTGTCAAATTAGTTTCTACATAACACTCAGTGCTCATCCCCAAAGTGCCCTCCTTCATGCCCATCCCCCCCTCCCCCCCACATCCATCAGTCCTCAGTTTTTGTCAGCATTCAAGAGTCTCTCATGGTTTGCCTCTCTCCCTTTCCCCCACCATTTCCGCCCTTCTTCTCCCCCTTGTTCCTCCGTCAAGTTCCTCCTAA
>NW_024081749.1:99613-169099 GCF_003009895.1 Hyaena hyaena
ACTTTATCTTTTTTTTTTTTTTTTAATTTTTTATTTCTAGGAGAGAGAGAGAGAGAGAGAGAGAGAGAGAGAGAGAGGTAGCGTGAGCAGGGGAGAGTCAGAGAGAGAGGGAGTCACAGACTGAAACAGGCTCCAGGCTCTGAGCTGGCAGTCAGCACAGAGCCCGATGCGGGGCTCGAACCCACGAACCGCGAGATCATGACCTAAGCGAAAGTCGAAAGTCGGACGCTTAACCGACTAAGCCACCCAGGCGCCCCGAATCCCACTTGATCTTGGTGGATGATTCTTTTGATATGCTGCTGGATTCGATTTGCAAGGATCTTGTTGAGAATTTTTGCATCCGTATTCATCAAGGATATTGGCCTATAGTTCTCAGGTTTCATTTTCCTCTTGAATTTTGGCTTCATAATTCTTCATTAAGCTTCTTACCTTGGTAGTTCTCTAATACCTGAATGGATGCTTTTGAAATTTTTCCAGCTTTTCTACTATTTCCCAATGGGAGGATTAGTTCCAGTGAGCTTGTCCAAGATTACCCCAGTAGCAGAAGTGAAAGTCTCCCAAGAATGAATTTTAAAAATTTAAATTTGGGGGCATCTAGGTGGCTCAGTTGGTTAAGCGTCTGGCTTTTGGTTTTGGCTCAAGTCATGATCTCACAGTTTGCTAGTTCAGGCCCTGCATTGGGCTTTGCACTGTCATTGCGAATCTGCTTGGGATCCTCCATCTCTCTCTCTCTCTCTCTCTGCCCTTTCCTTCTCGCTTGTGCAAGTGCTGTCTCTCTTAAAATAAATTTAAAAAAATAAAATAAAAATCTAAACTTGATCATATCCCTCTTGTTTAAAGCCCTTTAATAGTGTAGAAAGATATTTTCAGCTGCGAGCAACTGTATACTCAATGAAATGTTCCCACAGGACCAGCCAAGAGGGTCATTGGCTTTGCTCAGGATAGAAATGAAGGATAGAAATCAAAAGTGAACCACCAAGAAGTGAGAGCAGAGTTTATTCAAGATAGAGCAGATACAGACAAAGCATCTGGGAGACTTGGAAAGTAATGAAGCATCAGTCTTATCTTTGTTTGGGGTCTGGGGTTTTTAGTGGGGATGATCGTCTGGTGTAAGTGTCCTTTAAGGTATCCAGGAACTGGCTGAACAAGAATATGTGCTCTGGGGTCCTCCATAAATCACTTATATCCTGGAGTTCTGGTGTCAAGGTGTTTGGAGTCAGTGGTCTTGGAGAATGTTCATGAGGACCTCACCTGGTCACTCCTTACAGGTTATCCATTGTGCTGAAAGACTCCAAAGAAATCATTAACTCCTTGACCTTTACAAGGAGGACATACATCCAGGCATGTATGAGGCAGGGGTACAGGTTCTACCAAGACTAAAAGCAAGAGGGGTGCCTGGGAGCCTTAGTCAGTTGTGTCTGACTTTTGATTTTGGCTTGGGCCCTAATCCCAGGGTCTTGGGATTGAGACCTACATCAGACTCTGTGTTGAGCATGGAGCCTGCTTGGGATTCTCTCTTTTTCTCCCTCTGACCCTGTCTCCCCTGCTTGCATGTTCTCTCTCTCTCTCTCTCTCTCAACAATAAAAAAGAAATGAAAAAGAATAAAAGCAGAAAAAAGAGCAAAGAAAAAAACCAGATTTTTTAATGGGGTCCCTTCAGTTTCTCTGTCCCATTAGGGCAGTGCCACTGTTGGTTAATTCAATAGGCCATTGATGTCATCAAGGACCCTGAGTAACAAAATACCTCAGAATTTAGTACCTTAAAGCAACAAACATTATCTTAAAATTTTGGTGTGTCAGGAAATTGAAAATAGCTAAGCCGGGTAGTCCTGGTTCAAGGTCTTTCATGAGATTGAAGTAAGGATGTTGGCCAGAGCTGCAGGCATCTGAAGGCTTGAGTGGGCCTGCAGGATCCATTTTTAAGATGGCTCATTCACATGGCTACTGGAAGGAAGCCTTAGTTCCTTGCTGGCTATTGAGAAGAGGCCTCAGTTCATAACTATGTGGCTTCTCCATCAGGTTGTTTGAATGTTCTCATGACATGACAGCTGGTTTCCCCAGAGTGAACGATCTAAGAGACTGTAAGGAAAAATCCACAATGCCTTTTAAGACCTAGTCTTGGAAGTCACATATAGTCATTCTATCACATCTGTTTATAACCAGGGTGCAGGAGTACAACAGCACCTGGCTCTGGGGGTCCTAAAATATATGAGGTTCAGCCACTCACCACTGACAAAATTCAAAGGTAGAGAAATAAGTAGTGGTGAAACAAGAAAGGAATTTACTTCAGTAAAACCAACACTGGGAAGATAGTGGACTAATGTCTCAAAGACTTGTCTTCAAAGTGCTGAAAATTCTCCTTGGTTTATACAAGGAAAATGTGGGACAAGGTTAGTAGGTAGGTGCTGGTGGGCAGTAAATGTTAGGTCAATTACATGGGGTCTTGCTGACTCAGGACAGTCCTTATTGCTTGAGGGGGTATTTTCAGTTCCCAACAGGGGATGCTTTGCCCATAGGCTTTTGGCTGAATTGAGAGAAAAACTAGAAGGAAGGATATAATCAATTATAAAGCACAGACTGAGGTCAAAATGAAGGTAGTTGAAGTCTTCCTTCATGTTCATCAGAAGTGAATCAGTAAGTATAGCCCACATTCAGGGAGAGGGAATCAGGCTATGCCTTTTGAAAGGAAAAGTATCAAATAATTTGTGAATATATTTTAAAACGACCATGAATTGTAAACATAATGTTCTCATAGGACAGCATCCCAAGCAACAAGTTGGGACTTGGGGGGGGGGGACCCAAACCAACAGAAACAAAAACAAAAACAAAAACCAAAAAACACAGCCTTGCTCCTCTAGCTGCTTTCTCTTTCATCAGAAAGCAAAGCCCTTCCCAGAAAGTGTCAGTTGACTTCTTATATATCATTTGCCTAAATGCCCATTCTCAGACCAGTTCATGACAAAGGGAAATGGGATTACAATGCTTAGTTTAGGTGAATCATGATTTGTTCCCAGGGGCTGTGAGATAAACCTACCTTCCTTGAGTACTTGTCTTGGGCCCAATAATCAATCAAATTAGGTTTCTGTTAGCAAGGAAGATGGTGGCTAGGGAATGGCTTTGGGTTAGCAACAGTGACTTTAACAAATGGATTCTCATTACTCTTAGGATGAAAATGGCATGTTTATTATGGTTATAAGGCCCAAAGGATCTGGTCCCTGCTTACTTGCCACATCAGTATAATTTTAGATCTTTTTTCCAGCAACACTGGACTTTTGTTTTCTCAGACTCCTTTCCACCTTAGAATCTTTGCATCTCTGATAGTGTTTCAGATCTATAGTGGGTAAAGCTTCCTGATCTTGTCACTGGCTAGACCCCAAGACCTGACCTTTACTGTTTACCTGCTTGTACCCATCAAACTTTGCCTCACATTTTTCCTTAAGTTCTTCTTTCTAGCTTATCTTATAACTCAGGCAAAAGACCCAAAGGGCATAGCATTCTGTAATGAAAACCAAAACTACCTTCAAGCAATAGCTACTGATTGGACATTGAGTTCTGGCCAGCCCCTACCAACCAGACCATTACAATCTTAACCCCCAACTCATGCCTGCTCAGAAGGACCATGAGGTGACTGACAGTCACCTTTACCTCATTATTATACTAAAATCTCCACCCAAGATGGAGCAAAAGCCTCATTTACAAATAAAATTTACTTTGTGCAACAACTCCACCTGGTGTAGTTTCCATCTGTGATTCACGAAGGAGTGAACTCATGTTCATTTGGTTACAATCTTTACAAATTTCAATGTTCTCATCTGTAAAATAGAGATGATAGTACCTACTTCACGAAGCTGTTGTGAGGAGTAATGAGTCATATATTTTCAGTCTTTAGCACAATGTCTTGAATACAGTAAGTACTGATTAATTGGGAAGTGTTGTTAAGTTCAGGCTGTCAGGTTGTATGCTTGTTTTGCTTTCCTTGCTGACACCCTTGGTTGTTATTCTACCTTATCCAGAAGGAATTGCTTCTTACTACCACAATAACCTAGGGGGGATGAAGTAACTGCTAAATGTACACAGAGCTGATCATGGGGAGGCCAGAAGGCCCAAATGGGTCTCAAATGTAGACTCATTTGGAAGAAATTCCATGGAGGTTTCCCAAATACACATCGATGGGATTGAAAAAAAGTAATATTATGTTTATCTTATGACTTTAAATTTGTGTCTTGGTACCAATACATTATAAGTTATTATTTCCTACTGTAACCAAACCAATGTGAGTTCCTCCTTGGTGAGTCAGAAACTGCACCAGGTTGAGTTGTTGCACAAAGAAAACTATTTGCAGTAAATAAGATCACGGGAATAACTTCCAAAACATGACTCTCCAAGAAAGGGTGAGTTTATTTAGGGTTACCTACTTAGGGTTAGGATGAATATTTAGATAGGGAAGCCTTGTCATCATATGCAGAGGTGGGCACAATGTTGCCTATGTGTCTTAAAGAAACATGCGTATACACACATTGTATGTTATGTAAATGAGGCTTATGCTCCTTCTTGGATGGAGATTTTAGTATTATAATGAGGTAAAGGTAGTTGTCAGTCATTCTAGGGGTTACTCCATGGCCCATCTGTGCAGATGTGAGTCAGAGGGGTGAAGCTCAAGCTTGTCTGGGTGTTCTGGGCCAGCTGGAGCTCTTGTCAGGGCAGTCGCTATTGCTGGAGGTACGATTTCACTTTCCATTTGCCAGAGTTAAGAGATAAGCTGGCAAGAAGAGCTTAAGGAAACATATGGGACAAAGGCCCGTAAGTACAGGCAGGTGGACAGTAAAGGTCAGGTCTTGAGGTCTAGCTGGTGACACTTCATTTTACCTTGACCTTGAGTACCATATGTGGAAAACTTATGTTTCTGACTCAGATCACTTCATTCTATGACCTGAAACTGGGTTTGTCTCTTGGAGGGTGTCAAGCCAAAAGACACAACCAAGCCAAAAATAGGAAAAACAATAGTTTCACTTGCAACAAGTAAAGGGGAACACTGGGGATATTTCCCAAAGCAGCGTCTCCTTAACAACAAAACTGGGAAAGTTTTAAGCTAAGGGTTCACACATATTCATGAAGGGGCTTGTGCAGTGGGGAATTCAGCAAGGAATTTGGGAGAAAAAGTCATGTCAAAGTGACAGAGTCCAGGTCAAAGTTATTAGGGTCAGCAAGGGTCACTATCATCAATTCTCTGCCTTTCTTGGTCAGTATCTGACTGCTCAAAAGGATTTAGATCATGCAAAGATAAGTCAAGAATGTATGTCAGGTAGGGGCACCTGGGTGGCTCCGTTTGTGAAGCGTCCCACGTTCGTTCAGGTCATGATCTCATGGTGGGTTCTAGCCCGGCATGGGGCTCTGTACTGACAGCTCAGAGCCTGGAGCCTGCTTCGGATTCTGTGTCTCCCTCTCTCTCTGCCCCTCCCCTGCTCACGCTCTGTCTCTCAAAAATAAATAAACATTGGAGGAGAGAGGGCAAGATGGAGGAGAAGTAAGGAGCTCCGTACTTGCACTCGCGCCCGTACATCACACAGAAAAGATCTGAAGCCATTGGAAACCTTACAAAACCTGAGAGATTGGGAGAAAAAAGACGCAGAATCCACTGAGAGAGCCTTCTAACCGGGCTCGGGCTCAGAACACCCTGCGGGCAAGCCCCCGCCCAAGCGCACCAGCCTGACCCAGAGAAAGAAGCAGCCATTCTGACTCCACCCCCAGAGCTCCACAGGGGGCCTGGAATTGCCCGAGGGGGTTGCCTGAGAAGCTGTGTCTAAGGCAATTTCAGCGGGGCGCACGGATGGGGATTTGGAGATTGGAACTGGCCTGGGTTGAAGAGTGCAACAACTTCGGCTGTGCGCCCGGTACGGGGAGTTTACACGCCCAAAAAAGCGAGGAGCAGCGCTTGCTTCAAGAAGGGACTGGAGCACCGTCACTCTCCTCCCCACAACTGCCAAGGCAGAGCTCCCGCCTGAGGCATTGGATCACGCCACGCCCATCCCTGCCTGAGAGGTGCCGTCCTCCCTTTTTTCTTTTTCTTTTTTTTTCCTTTTTTTTCTTTCTTTTTTTCCCTTTTTTACTCTTTCTTTTTTTCTTCTACTTTCTCTTTTCTCTCTTTTTTCCCCAGAACACTGGCCTGATTAACTCTGGTCGCCAGCTTGCTTAAACAATCACGAGTCCATTGTGTAAATGTAAATTCTACACCTACTGACATTTTCAGCTCTTTCTCTCAGGAGTAATTAGACTATATAGTTTCTCTGGATAATTCCAACACCCTTCTCTCACCTATCCAACCATATTCTACACTTTACCTCTTTGAAAAAAGCTTCTTATCCCTTCTGCCTGTTCATTCTATTTCCAATTGTGCCTCATCCCGCCCTGCTTTCTCTCTCTTTCTCTATGCTCCTCAACCAGCACTGCATACACACGGCTATTTAACTGTAGCTGGGAAATCTGGTTATATGCTTTAAACCGTTCTTTGTCCATCGGTTTTCTTCTTTTTTCCTTTTCCTTTCCCCTTTTTGACCCTTTTATGTATTTTATACTCCCTATTATTCGCCCTCCCTCCTCCATCTTTTCTCTTAACTTTTTCGTTTTCCCTCTCGCTTTGCATGTTAGTTGAATTAGCCTGTGCGTTTGTGTGCTCCTGCTCCCTGTGTGTTTGTCTGTCTGTTTTCTTTTCCAGGGCTACCTCAAGAAACAAGCTAGAGTGCACAAGGTGGAGAGTCCCAAATATCACTACGAATAGGAAAATAAAATAACCAAGGTCCCAACAAGAGAGACCAGGGGATACCATTCAAAAAACACTCTCTGAAAGGGTAGGCCCTGGAAAGTCAAAGAGCCTTCTTGGATATAGCAGTGCTCATAGAAACAGAGAGAATAATAGGTCTTTAAAACCAACAAGAGCCGGAAAGCTAACTAAAATGACGAAACGAAAGACCTCTCCTCCAAAGAAACTCCAAGAAGAAATGACAGCTAATGAACTGCTCAAAACAGATATCAGCAGCATCACTGAACAAGATTTTAGAATAATAATGGTAAAATTAATAGCTGGGCTTGAAAAAAACATAGGGGACATCAAAGAAACTATGGCTACAGACAGAATGGAAAATAAAAATAGGCATGAAGAATTAAAAAATGCGATAAATGAGATCCATAATAAATTAGAGGCCTCCAATGCACGGATTGAAGAGGCAGAAAGGAGAATAAGTGATTTAGAAGACACCATTATAGAAAAACAAGAAGCTGACAAAAAAAGAGACAAACTGATCCAGGAACAGGAAAGAAGAATTCGAGAGCTCAGCGATACGGTCAAACGCAACAATATCCGTATCATAGGAATCCCAGAAGAGGAAGAGAGAGGGAAAGGTGCTGAAGGAGTCCTGGAACAAATTATAGCAGAGAACTTCCCCGACCTGGGGAAGGAAGTAAATGTGGAAGTACAAGAGGCTCAGAGGACTCCCCTCAGACGTAACCTGAATCGATCTTCTGCACGACATATCATAGTGAAAATGGCCAAATACAAGGACAAAGAGAGAATTTTGAAAGCAGCTAGGGAGAAAAGGGCCCTAACATACAAAGGGAAACCTATCAGAGTGGTGACAGACCTATCTACTGAAACTTGGCAGGCTAGAAAGGAATGGCAGGAAATCTTCAATGTGATGAACAGTAAAAATATGCAGCCAAGAATCCTCTATCCAGCAAGCCTGTCATTCAAAATAGAAGGAGAGATAAAAACCTTTCCAAATAAACAGAAATTGAAAGAATTTGTCACCACGAAGCCAGCCCTACAAGAAATCCTGAGGGGGATGCTCTGAAGGAAAGGTTGCAAGGAACAAAGATACCAGAGACACCACCACAAACATGAACCCTACAAAAGATACAAAGACTCTAAACCCACATATTTCAATAATAACACTGAATGTAAATGGGCTGAATGCTCCAATCAAAAGACATAGGGTAGCAGAATGGATTAAAAAACAAAATCCATCAATATGCTGTCTACAAGAAACTCATTTTAGACGGGAAGATACCTTCAGATTAAAAGTAAGGGGATGGAGAAATATATATCATGCTACAGGAAATCAAAAGAAAGCCGGAGTAGCGATACTTATATCAGACAAACTGGACTTTAAATTAAAGACAATCACAAGAGATGAAGAAGGGCACTACATAATAATTACAGGGTCCATCCATCAGGAAGAACTAACAATCATAAATGTCTACGCACCGAATATGGGAGCACCTAAATATCTAAAACAATTAATCACAAACAGAAACAAGCTTATAGATAAGAATGTGCTAATAGCAGGGGACTTTAATACTCCGCTTACAGCAATGGATAGGTCAACCAGACAGAAAATCACTAAAGAAATAATGGACTTGAAAGACACATTGGACCAGATGGATCTGACGGATATATTTAGAACTTTACATCCTGAGGCCAGGGAATTTACTTTCTTCTCAAGTGCGCATGGCACATTCTCCAAGATAGATCACATACTGGGACATAAAGCAGCCCTCAATAAATATAAAAGAATAGAGATCATACCATGCACACTGTCAGATCACAATGCTTTGAAACTTGAAATCAATTACAGGAAGAAGTCTGGAAAACCGCCAAAAACATGGAGGTTAAAGAACACCCTTCTAAAGAATGAATGGGCCAATCAGGCAATTAGAGAGGAAATTAAAAAATATATGGAAACAAATGAAAATGAAAACACAACAATTCAAAATCTATGGGATGCGGCCAAGGCAGTCCTAAGAGGAAAGTACATTGCTCTCCAGGCCTATTTCAAGAGATTAGAAAAAGCACAAGTCCAAAATCTAACAGCTCACCTAAAGGAGCTAGAGGCAGAGCAACAAGAACGCCCTAAACCCAGTAGAAGAAGAGAAATAGTAAAAATTAGAGCAGAAATAAACAACATAGAGACCAAAGAAACAATTGAACAGATCAATGAAACCAAGAGTTGGTTTTTTGAAAAAGTAAACAAAATTGACAAACCTCTAGCCAGGCTTATCAAAAAGAAAAGAGAGAGCACCCAAATAGACAAAATTATGAATGAAAATGGACTTATTACAACCAACCCCTCAGAAATACAAGCAATTATCAGGGAATACTATGAAAAATTATATGCCAACAAATTGGACAACTTAGAAGAAATGGACAAATTCCTAAACACACACTCACTACCAAAATTCACACGGGAAGAAATAGAAAACCTGAACAGACCCATAACGAGTGAAGAAATCGAATCAGTGATCAAAAATCTCCCAACAAATAAGAGCCCTGGACCTGATGGTTTCCCTGGGGAATTCTACCAGACATTTAAAACAGAATTAATCCCAATTCTTCTCAAGCTATTCCAAAAAATAGAAGTCGAAGGAAAACTCCCGGACTCATTTTATGAAGCCAGCATCACTCTGATTCCCAAGCCAGACAGAGATCCAGCAAAAAAAGAGAACTATAGGCCAATATCCTTGATGAATACGGATGCAAAAATTCTCAACAAGATCCTTGCAAATCGAATCCAGCAGCATATCAAAAGAATCATCCACCAAGATCAAGTGGGATTCATTCCTGGGTTACAGGGCTGGTTCAACATTCGCAAATCAATCAATGTGATCCATCATATCAATAAAAGAAAAGATAAAAACCATATGATCCTGTCAATAGATGCAGAAAAAGCATTTGACAAAATACAGCATCCCTTCTTAATAAAGACTCTCGAGAAAGTTGGGATAGAAGGAACCTACTTAAACATCATCAAAGCCATCTATGAGAAGCCTTCAGCTAACATCATCCTCAACGGGGAAAAACTGAGAGCTTTCCCCCTGAGATCAGGAACACGACAGGGATGTCCACTCTCACCACTGTTGTTTAACATAGTGCTGGAAGTCCTAGCATCAGCCATCAGACAACAAAAGGAAATCAAAGGCATCAGAATTGGCAAAGAGGAAGTCAAACTTTCACTCTTCGCAGATGACATGATACTCTACATAGAAAACCCGACAGACTCCACCAGAAGCCTACTAGAACTGATCCAAGAATTCAGCCAAGTTGCAGGGTACAAAATCAACGTACAGAAATCGGTTGCATTTTTATACACCAATAATGAAGCAACAGAAAGAGAAATCAAGAAACTGATCCCATTCACAATTGCACAAAAAACCATAAAATACCTCGGAATAAACCTAACCAAGGATACAAGAGATCTGTATGATGAAAACTATAGAAAACTTATGAAGGAAATTGAAGAAGACACAAAGAAATGGAAAAACATTCCATGCTCATGGATAGGAAGAATAAATATAGTTAAGATGTCATTACTACCTAAAGCACTCTACACATTCAATGCAATTCCAATCAAAATTGCACCAGCATACTTCTCAAAACTAGAACAAACTATCCAAAAATTTGTATGGAACCACAAAAGACCCCGAATAGCCAAAGTAATACTGAAAAATAAAACCAAAACGGGAGGTATCACCATCCCAGACTTCAGCCTCTACTACAAAGCTGTCATCCTCAAGACAGTATGGTATTGGCACAAAAACAGACACATAGACCAATGGAACAGAATTGAGAACTCAGAAGTGGACCCAAAAGTATACAGCCAACTGATCTTTGACAAAGCAGGAAAGAATATCCAATGGAAAAAAGACAGCCTTTTTAACAGATGGTGTTGGGAGAACTGGACAGCAACATGCAGAAGAATGAAACTAGATCATTTTCTCACACCATGCACAAAAATCAACTCAAAATGGATAAAGGACCTGAACGTGAGACAGGAAACTATCAACACCCTAGAGGAGAAAGCAGGAAACAACCTCCTTGACCTCCACCGCAGCAACTTCTTACTTGACACATCCCCAAAAGCAAGGGAATCAAGAGCAAAAATAAACTGTTGGGACCTCATCAAGATTAAAAGCTTCTGCACAGCCAAGGAAACAACCCAGAAAATTAATAGGCAACCAACGGAATGGGAAAAGATAGTTGCAAATGACATATCAGATAAAGGGTTAATATCCAGAATCTATAAGGAACTCACCAAACTACACGCCCGAAAAACAAACAACCCAGTGAAGAAATGGGCAGAAGACATGAACAGACACTTCTCCAAAGAGGACATCCAGATGGCCAACAGACACATGAAACGATGCTCAGCATCCCTCCTCATCAGGGAAATACAAATCAAAACCACACTGAGATACCACCTCACGCCAGTCAGAGTGGCTAAAATGAGCAAATCAGAGAACTCTAGATGCTGGCGAGGATGTGGAGAAACGGGCACCCTCCTACACTGTTGGTGGGAATGTAAACTGGTACAGCCCCTCTGGAAAACAGTGTGGAGGTTCCTCAGGAAACTAACAATAGAACTCCCTTATGACCCAGCAATAGCACTGCTAGGAATTTACCCAAGGGATACAGAAATGCTGAGGCATAGGAGCACATGTACCCCAATGTTCATAGCAGCACTCTCCACAATAGCTAAAACATGGAAAGAGCCTAAGTGTCCATCAACAGATGAATGGATCAAGAAGATGTGGTTTATCTATACCATGGAATACTACATGGCAATGAGAAACAATGAAATCTGGCCATGTGTAGCAACATGGATGGACCTTGAGGGTGTTATGCTGAGCGAAATAAGTCAGGCAGAGAAGGACAAATATCATATGTTTGCACGTATAGGAGGATTAGGAGGAACTTGACGGAGGAACAAGGGGGAGAAGAAGGGCGGAAATGGTGGGGGAAAGGGAGAGAGGCAAACCATGAGAGACTCTTGAATGCTGACAAAAACTGAGGACTGATGGATGTGGGGGGGAGGGGGGGGATGAGCACTGAGTGTTATGTGGAAACTAATTTGACAATAAACTATTTGTAAAAAAAAATATCACATTGTCTATCTTACATATAAACAATTTTTATTTGTCAAAAATGAATGTATAAAAATAAAATTCCTGTGAGCTACAGAAAAAAAATAAATAAATAAACATTGAAAAATAAATAAAAACAATGTATGTCAGGTCAATCTTTACTTTTGAATCATCACTGGGAGATTCACCAGTGATTTATTGTGCTGGATACGATTAGGTTTTCTCCTGGCCTGGCTTGTTTGTTTTTATGTTCTTTCACATAAAAGATGGATAGGGGCCTAAAATGATTTTTCTTATGTTAAGAAAGCTATTGAGACAGGAAAACTTAAGGACTCCATAAAAATCTGATTTTGCTCCTTTTCCTGCATCTCTTTTTGCAACCCCACCCCAGTTTACACAAACCTTGTAATGCAAATCATGTTTGTACACCTTGTAAGGGACAAGAAATTAATGATTCCTCTCGAATATATAACATCTGATGAAGGACCAGGTGAGAATGAAAGGAAGAAGCATATACATAGTGCAAACCACTAGCACTAGTTATCTAGATACTAAGGCCCTTTGGCTCCAAGGAATAACACCTGGAACCTCATCTTTGTTCTAACCGGTTTTTGTTCCTGGATGTCTGAGGGGGACACGTACATCGGACAACACCTTCCATAAACCCCCCCAGAAACGGAAAAAGAACAAAGACAAGAGTCATGTTCCTTTCCTTTCCAAGTCTCCCAGAAGCCTCAACGGTATCACCTGTTTATCTTCAATAAACTCTGCTCTCACTTCCGGCTGGGCTGGCGGGCGTTTGATTTCCATCCGCCCAAAGCTAAGGATTCTCAGGGCCGGTCCTGCAGGACTCCCTCTGGGTCCTCTGGCCCAGCCTGTAGGCGTCACTACATCTGTTCTTTCTTTCCCCCAGGACCCCTAACTCCTTCTGTTTACAAACCCAGCCAACTCGGCAAGCATGTTGTACTTGAAGTACCTATTTCCTAGCAATGGTGTATTACAGTATCATGTTACAGCGGGATGGGAGAGACGCTGGTCCTTGTCTCAGGGATTTGGAGAATGAATCTCCGCAACAACAGTGAGCAAAGCGATAAGGTTTACCGAAGGAAAGTATAAAGCTCTCCAGACTGAGAGGGATCCCCAATGGGTAGCCACTGAAGATTTTTGTCCCTGCCTTTTTATCCGGACCTTATCATAAAATTTGTGGGACTCCAAGCATGGCACCTAGCCCAGGCAGGTTCCGAATACATTTTATCTTATCCTCTTTTTTCCCATTCTCTGCTGCCGCTTCTTCAGCCTCCGACCTGTGCTGCTTCTTACCTCCCTGAAGGTCCTTTATTTCTCCCAGCCTAATGTTATCCCTTTCCCTACTGTTAGATGTATGGATTCTACATCTGGACTGCCTAGGTTTGAATCCACCACTTGCAAGATCCGAAACCCTAAGAAAATTACGAAACCTCTTTCTGCATCGTTTACTTCATCTGTAAAACGAGGAAGGCAATGCCTACTTCTGAGTTTTGTGACCATTACTAGTTAACATATGAAAAATGCTATTTGTTTCCTATTAGCATTAATTGTGTCAAAATCAGAACAAAGACGTAGTTTTTATTATAAAAAAGGGGAAGCTCGAGGGACCTAGGCCATTCTCGGATTCTGAGAGATCTTAATTATTAAGACCAATCAGCAGCCTTACCTAGAATTCCGTTTTAGGCAGCCAAACTAGTTTGGGTTCCGTTTTGGGCAGCCAGATTAGTTTTCCAAAAGGAAATGCCGTTTGCATCTATCCTGGTAGGGCTGCCAAGAATTCTGTGGGGTGGGGGACGGCGCTTTTCGACTGGTTGTCCGGAGTTTGCAGGGCGGTGCCGCTGTCGGCCGGAGACCTTGGGCCTCTCTCTGTTTCCAAGTCCTTTGGAGGCACCCACCACCCAGTACCCTTTCCGCATTGCTGCGGACCGCGCGGCGCCACCTCCAGCTCCCGCCCTCAAATCACAAAAGTCTCCAGCGGCTTGCTGCGTGCTGGACGTGACAAATGAAAACCGCACGTCCCACCAGTGTCCTCGCAGACGGACAGCGCCTCAGAGCAATGGCAGAGCGTCAGCGCCTACTGGCCGCGGCCAATAGTGGCTGCTGTGCGCGGCGCGCGGGAGGGGAAGGGGAGGGCTGGTAGGCGGAACGGTGTGGCCCAAGTCACTCTCTGCATTCCTCACGCGACTCGAGTGCAAGTCGGTCGCTTTCTTCTCCGCTTTTTAAGCCTTCAGCCTTGCTGCCGTTGAATTACCAAGATGTCACTTTCCAACAAGCTGACTCTGGACAAGCTGAACGTGAAGGGGAAGCGGGTGATCATGAGGTAATTCTGCACATCTGCTGGTGCTCCCTCCAGGGCTCTGCCGCAACCTCTCTGGCCACAGCCAACTTGCTTCCTTGCCTACCCAAAGTTGCTTTAGTCCTTGGCTCGGCACCATGGGTTCTAGCCCTGCGGAGTGAGGCTGCCCACCATTGTGGCTGAGGCTTTGCCCCAGTTTCACGGTTTCTAATCTCTTGCCCCGGCCTAGAAAGGGAGCCGTTTTTGCCCTTTGAAGGTGGATTCGCCAAGGAAGGACTCATTCCGGGACCCATTTTGCCCTCTTTCCTATTCCTGAGACGAAGTTCCTTCGCCTCCAGTTCCCAGCCGGCGAGGTGGCACCTAATGCTTAGCCCGGAAATCCCTAGGCCCCAAGAAGGGGACCTTGAAAGGTCATTTGGTTAGTTTCCCTTCCCCCACCGCCCTAAACCACCCCAGATAAATGAGAAAAGGCCCACAATCCAAAGGTGCCTGCACAAAAGGAAAAATTTCCCTGAAGATGTTGATTTAGATGTTCAGGAGTTGAACCCCCTAAAGCATTGGAGATGGGAGGGTGGGGTGGGGTGCACAGAAGGAGGCCCTCAAGAGCTTATGTAACAGGTCTCTACATGACACCGTTGAACTACAGGCCACGCTTGGGGTTTACATCGGAATTGTGACACACGCTGGGTGATGGTAGAGCAGGGTGTGGTTGCTCATTCTTTTTTTCGAACCTCACCTCACAGGCGGCTAGAGAAACAGGATATTAGAAGTGATGATGACTACCCAGGCACTTCGGAGTCTTTTAATCTGCACATGTGGATCCCTGGTTACTTACTAACATGGCTTCTCTCTTGTATGCCCAAATTAGTAGTATGGAGCATGGAACTTTTATATTTAACCTTTTTGTAACCTGCGGTATATTTGCATGCCAGGAGCAAAGTGCAGGAGGACAGTTAGGTATGTAACTGCTAGACTTGATTGTTGATATACCTTGATAGGATCCAAGGGTGGTGTGTTTTCCGGGTCACAGGGCTTGCTTTGATAGCATTGTGCAGTCTTGTCCTTTTTGGGAAATGGTTGATTGATGGGCAGGCATGTGAATGATGTGATCCAGCCCCTTTCCCAATTTGGGCTGGTTCAACTGAGGGCATCTTTTGGATATTAACCGACACATAAGGCAGTAGGGAATCTTCCTTTACCCTAGGCTTAAATATAGGAGGGCACTATGAATTTCAGAACTCTGGGTACTGTAAAAGTTGACACAGCTCTCCCTTTTTCTCTAGTTTCATTATGGCCGCTATTAGTTTGCAAATGGCCTTCTCTGTCTTGTCGTGGAAATAGAAAAATCCAATTATCTTAGGGCCATAAGAAAAATCTGGCGTCCACATTTTCCTAAATGATCTAGGCATTTGCATTCTGGACAGAGTAGGAATCAAAGCCATCCTGGTATTAAAAATGGGCCCATTCTACCCCTCTGATGATCTTAAGGAAAGGGGATAGATTCTCTAACAATCTGCCAGGTGGACATTGGCGTGCAGCCAGATCTTAGGTTTTAATTATTGCCTCCCGTCTTTACTGGGCTCAAGCTGACCTTTCTTGAGATACATACACCAGCTGGAAGACCAGGGATGGGGCATCATGCTCACTGGTCACCTTCCTGTAATTGCAGTCTTGGGCTTTATTTTCTCTCAGGGAAACTGGTTTGAGGAATTAACTGGGCTGGCAGAGAGTGGGACTTTAAGAGGTGCTAATGTTTTCTCCCTCTGGACCCAACATGAAATAACTTGCTGTCCGAGGGCTCAAAGTTTCATTCAACACAGATTAACCCTGAACCGATTGGCTAGTCCTGTTTTGCTGATGGAAAATTACCTGTTCAGGGTCACTGAACTACCAAATTAGTGGCAGAGCTAGGACTAGAATTTGGGTCTCTTTGGATGCCGACCAAATCCTCTAAATACTCAACACTGTAAACAAGGACAGGTTAAAAAAGACTGTGTGCTGAAGGTTGCAATCCATATTTCCCCCCCTGTATTTCTGGATAAATTCTATTTGGCCTGAGAGCAGGAAGTTACTTTGTTCCTGAATATTAATGTATCTCTTGTGAACAGTGTCACATTTGGTAGGACTACTTTTTGGAAGAGCCTAGGCCAACTATGCCTTGTCAGCTGAAATTTCTTTTTTGTTTCAATGCCTTTATGTAGTGGTTGCTGGCAGTGACTCAGAAATGAGGCCTCCTGAGTAGTGGCTTCACTTACCTCCTCTCTTTGTCCTACAAAAGAAAACTGATGTTTGCTGAGTCTTCTGGCTTCTGCTTTGAGTTGCCCAGGGGTACTGACTGATTTGCTGAAGGAACTAAAGATAGGCAGAAACTCTGACTGGGTAGTTTTTTTTAGGACTACAGTTGACTACAGCCAGCCTTTTGAGTAAACTTCCTGCTGCTTTTTGCAATGTCATTTCCTTTTTCCGTCAAAGATTGCCAGTCTTACTCTTTTGCTGCCTTGTGAAGCACTTCCCTTTTACCTGCTTCCTCTATCCCTGTTTTGTTTTAAACTTTGCTGTGTTTCTCAAACCTGTTATAACTTGTTAAGCAACAGCTTTGATGTAGTGGAAAAAGAAATGGAGAGGAAAAACTGAGCAGAGAGAAAGTCTTTAAGATGCTCATATACCCCAATTTTCCAGTCAGGGTGGGTATTTCCAATGAAGCAAGAGTGAGCATGGTTTTAATGTGCCTGGAGCCCTGAAATTTCAGGTGCCAGAGACTTGATATTCTTACTCTAAATAAATATCTTTAACATTTTATTTTTAAATACTTACAGATTCACAGGAGGTTGCAAAAATAGTACAGAGAAATCTTTGTTCACCCAGTTTTCCCCAGTGGATACATCTTACAAAATTGTGGTACAATATCGCCAGTAGGAGGTTGACATTGGAATAAAGTGTATAGTTCTGTGCTGTGTTATCACACATGTAGATTTGTGTAACTCCCATCACAGTCAAGTTACAAAACTGTTTTGTTTGATCATCACCAAGGCCTCCCTCATTCTACCCCTTCAGAGTCATGCACCATGCCCCCACTCCCTCCATTCCAACAGTTGGTAACTAATCTGTTCCCTGTCCCTAAAATTTTGTCATTTCAAAAATGTTACATAAGTGGAATCATACAGTATATAACCTTTTGGTATTGGCTTTTTTTTTCCCCACTCACCTTAATCCCCTCAAGATGTATCCAAGTTGTTGCATGTATGAGTAGTTCATTCTTTATATTGATGAGTATTATTTTAGGGTATGGATGTTGCACAGTTTGTTTAGCCATTCACCAATTAAAGGACATCTGGCTTGTTTTCAGTTTGGGGCTATTACAAATAAAGCTGCCTTGAACATTGAGTATTCATGCACAAGGCTTGATGTGGACATACGCTGTCATTTCTCTTGGGTAAACACCTAGGAGTGGAATCACTGGGTCATATGCTTAACCTTTTGAGGAGTTCCCAGTATGGTTTCCAAAGCAGGCACACTATTTTACATTCCCTTCAGCAGTATATGAGTGATTAGTTTTTCTGTATCCTCACCAGCATTTATTTGGTGTTACTGTTTTTTATTTCAGCCATTCTGATTGGTGGATAGTGATATCTGACTCCATGTCTGAGGCTAAGTTCAGGAGTGTTTCAGGGAACTGGAAATGGAAGGGGTACTGATTTTACAGAGAACAGAAGTGAAATGTGTAGGCAAGAGTAGTTTCTGTGGTAGAGTCCTCAGAAAGAAGCTTTTTAGCTGTTGTTGAGAGTCTGGGAGATGATGGAGAGAGGTAACCTACAGGCGAGGAGAAGGGAGAAGTCCAGTTCTCATCAGTAAGCTGTGCCATGGCAGCTTGGATAGATGACACAGATTCTTGAGTTTTTCTTCCCAAAGAATTTCCTCCTTGTAAGGGAGGGAATAAGGAGCATCTTCAAAGGTTGGCTTAGGGCTCAGCCTGTTGCCATTAGCGCTTTTGACTGTAGGCCTTTCTGGGCGGCTGCAAGAAGGAAAATGACACAGGTAATGGGATACTCTGTCCTCTTTGGAATGTACTTTAAGGCTGGCAGGGGCCTTGTTCAGGATATTTAGAGAAGATGCTTGGAATCAGAATCAAGTAGCCTGAAACTGAGTAGAGTTTCTGTATTTCTAAGCAGAGGCATACTGCTTTTTTTTTTTAATTCTTTATTTTAATGTTTGTTTTTTTTAATTTTTGAGAGAGAGAGAGAGACAGAGTGAGCAGGGGAGGGTCAGAGAGAGAGGGAGACACAGAATCCAAAGCAGGCTCCAGGCTCCGCTAGCTGTCAGCACAGAGCCCGACGTGGGCCTTGATCCTACGAACTGTGAGATCATGACCTGAGCCGAAGTCGGACAGTCAACCAACTGAGCCATCCAGGTGCCCCAGAGACATACTGCTTTTATTTTTGAAAACTTTTAATAAAAAATGTTTGAACATAGAATTATTCCTTCAGCCCACCTTTACAAAGGCTGCTCTTCAACGAGGTAGATTGGAGTACTGTCCTAGAGGATATAGGAAATTGGTGGCCTTCTTAATAGGGCTAGGAATTTGTAATTGTCTGTCAGGCCTCAAGCATGGCAGCAGTCTTTTCCACTAGGTCATACCTTCCCTGCAGTGTGTGACCTGCTTGCTGTTTTTCTAATGGTTGGAGAAGTATTAACATACATAATAGCTGCCATTTGTATGGCACTTACCGTGTACCAGGTAGTCTTCTAAGCCCTTTACAAGTCACTAACTCATTTAATTCTCACAGTAACTGTGAGGTAGATACTATTATCCCTATTCTCCACATGAGAAAGAAAGAAATTTAAAGAGGATTTTGCTGGCAACACTTAGACCTTACAACCGGCTATCCCACATAGTTGTTTTCATTCAGATTGAATTAGGCTCACGTTCCAAAGAGTTCAGAAGAAGGGGGGAGGAATTGTTGGTTCTTTAAAAATGAATGGTAAAGCAGTAATCTGTTGGGTGAGAAAGGCAAGAAATTATTTGCTTGCACCATCTTCATCACTTCTCTTCCAGTTGCCTGTTTGTCAGATAGGCAGGGTCACATGTTCCACCCTCTCCTATAAGGTTTTTTGAAATCTTATTTTTATTGTGTGTTTTCTTGAAGAATCCTATGAACTTGGTCTTTGACACTGGGTTTTTTCTGATCACAAGGCCTCATGCTTTCTCCAAAAAGAATGATATTCAATTGATGTTTTATTTTTCCAGTTATTTTTTTCTTTTGAGTGATGTTAGTCAGCTTCACTAGGACCCAGAAATAAAATCAAAGGAATCAGAATCAAGATGTATTCCTTAATTACTCCTTACCCATCCAGCTGTCATGTATTATTAGCTACTATCATGCTAGGTCCACATAAAAATCTTTTTAGATGGAACTGGTTTTAGCTTCCCAGGTATTCAGGGCTAGTTCCTATGATTTCAGTTAGGTTTGATTTTTATTTTAAAAATTCCTCTTTTATAGTATGAGATACATACCTAAAAGGACACAAATCATAAGCTCAAAGGCTTATCACAAAAGGAACACATTTGTTGAATGTGTTCCCGGTCAAGAAATAACACTGTAATCCTAGAAGCCCCCTCTAGTGTCCTATTGCAGGCGCTACTCCCACCTTCCTCCCCATGGCTAACTACTGTCTTGACTTCTAATAGCACTGATTTTTAAAAATGTTTTAATGTTTATTTTTGAGAGACAGAGACAGAGCATGAGCAGGGGAGGGCCAGAGAGAGAGAGGGAGGCACAGGATCTGAAGCAGGCTCCAGACTCTGAGCTGTCAGCACAGAGCCCGACACGGGGCTTGAACTCACGAACCGTGAGATCATGACCTGAGCCAAAGTCTGATGCTTAACTGACTGAGCCACCCAGGTGCCCCTTTAAAAATGTTTTTAATGTTTATTTATTTTTGAGAGAGAGAGAGGGCAGGGTAGGGGCAGAGAGACAGGGAAACACAGAATCCGAAGCAAGCTCCAGGCTCTGAGCTCTCAGCATAGAGCCCAACGCGGGGCTTGAACCCACGAACCGTGAGATTATGACCTGAGACCAAGTCGGTTACCAACTGAAAGTTACCGACTGAGCCACCCAGGCGCGCCAAGCACTGATTATTTTTAAGGTGGATTTTTTTTGTTTTTGTTTTTTTTGATAGTTTATTTCATGCACAGTTTACTCTTGGATTCTTCAGTCAACACAAATAAAAGAAATAATCATTTATCTATATACCATACTATATTTATTTGCTGCCAATTATCCTTCCAGGCTTTTCTAATACAAACTGTGCTGCATTTTCAATTACTCATCTTTTTAAATTACTCATCCTCACAGAATTGTCATTCCCTCTGTGGAATGGACTGTTGTCATTCCCCTATGCTCCATGACCTCTTAGAACCAGGAATTCAGTCTTTTTCCAGGCAATGACCTTATCTGTTTTGTGCAATACAGCAAATCAGATGGAAGTTGTTTGATAAGTATTTGCTGAGTATATTGAATAAATAAATGAATGCATTAAATGAATTTCAAGTGTTCTATTAAAATGACACACCAGTCATGATTTTTATTCTTCAGCTTTCTAGACTTGAATAACCTTTGTATCTACTGAATTTTAGCACCTCTACTCTTGCTATATTTCTGCAACTTGTTAAAATATAAAATCTGTGTGGCATTACTAGTGCTAAATCTGAAAGACTGGAAATCAATAGAAGCTCACAGAAAACAAGTTGAGTAACTATTTTTACATTAATTTCTGTCTTTACAACCTAATAAACAAAAAAAGTTTTGTTGACTATTCTCAATAAGATTTATATTTCTAGAAACCAGTATTTTCTAGAGTAAGCCATGGCAATTTAAGAGTTTTATTATGAAGACAAGTAATTTGATTGTGAATATTCTGTAAAGAAAAAGAATTATGTTGCTTAATTTTACTAGAAACTCATAAATATAATGCATCTCTACCAAAATTGATGTTAATATAGAATTGGCTTGATAAGATCACTTGCGCTGTCATTAGAATCCTATCTCATGGATATAATACCTACACTGATCTATATAAATATATAGATTCCTAGATGCTATTACAGTATCAAAAAACTGGTAGCTACCGTTCTTCTGCTTTAACCAGGTATTACAGAGAAGATTTTCTATTATAGATTCATTGCACACTCTATCTAGGACAATTCAATTATTAAAATTTTAAATTAAATATTTCTCCTCATGTATGAGTTGTTACTAAATTACATCACGATTTGCTCTACCACATACCCATTAGGTAATTTTATTTGAGGCTTGATATCACTGAGAGTAGACTTCTTTAAGGTGGATTTTGAACTCCCACTTTATTTAACTGGCTCACTAAAAGTGCCTCTCCTAATATTTGAGGGAACAACAAATCGATCATGGCTCTAAACCTGAAATTTTCTCTTTTAGAGTGGACTTTAATGTTCCTATGAAGAACAACCAGATAACAAACAACCAGAGGTAAGTTCTCTGCTAAACCTCGAGCTTGGTTTAAGATGTGTGTGTCCATGGGTAAATAGGATGAAATGGTTTTCTTTTCTTATTGTAGAACTGTGGTAACTTAAGCCATATATTCTTGGCTTTCCACAAACCCACTAACTGATCTACTTTCTTATGAGAATGTAAAAATTGGGAAAAGTCATCTTAAGAAAGTGTTATTTTTTTTAATCTCCCCATTTTCTGAAAATTTGAAGGATTTGGGGTTATGCAATTTTTAAAAAATAATCCAAGTTGAAGGTTACTTGGCTTCCCTTGAAAAATGAAGAACTGTGCAAGAGGATTTTTTAATACTAGTAATTTTTAAGTTTATATTTACTTTCCGAGATGGCCTAGATACAATCAGTTTTTGAGAATTTTGATGTAAAGGAAAGGACTTCAGAAGTATTTTCAGAATATTTTCAGTCATTTTAGGTTATTCTAAATATCTTGGCTCCAAAATCAGGAGCAGAAGTTTTACACGATAGTATTGCTCTTAATGCTTTTATTTATTTTGAGGGAGAGCGAGACCTTGTGAATGTAGGAGGGGCAGAGAGAGGAAAGAGAGAATCCCAAGAATGCTCCATGCTGACAGCACAGAGCCCGATGCTGGGCTCCATCCCACAAACTGTGAGATCATGACCTGAGCAGAAATCAAGAGTTGGACACTTAACCAACTGAGCCACACAGGCGTCCCCCTCTTTTAAATTAATTTTTAATTTCCAATGAAGGATTTGAGCTGGAAAGGTATTTTCCAATGATCTAGAGCAGTGTTGTCTAATAGAAATATAATATGAGCCAGATATAATTTAAAGTTTTCCAGTTGTCCCATTAAAAAGGTACAAAGAAACAGGTGAACTTAATTTTAAATAATATATTTTATTTAATCAATTAAAGGGACATTAAGCATTTTTGGTAGTAAGTCTTATAGATCCAGCATGTATTTTTACAGCACTTCTCAATCTGGACTATTCACATCTCTAGTGTTTAAGAGGCACATGTGGCTAATGGCTATCTATTGGACAGTACAGGTCTAGATCCAGAACACTTTCAGATATTGGCCCCAGAGTAGAGTCTGGCACTCTACCAAGTATATCCCTGATGCACCATAGTGGAAGTTCTTTGTTTTATATAAGGCAGCTCTGACCTTTCTTGATTTTCATTTTCTGCAGCACACAGAAAAGATAGGAAACAGGACTATCAAGTTATTCTATGAATAAAAGGCAGATAAACATGTCTTGAGTACATTTTTTCATTTTCAGAAAATCCATGGAGTTCACAAACTGAAACATTAGAAATAATAGAATTTGCCAATAAGGGATAGCCCTGAACATTAATTTGTTTTTTGGGGGGGCAAACTATGTACCTAATGAAGATTTCTTCTTTATTTGGTATTAGTGAGTTTTTATATATGTCAAATAGCGTAAGATATTTTAGAAACATTAATTGATTTTCTTCATTATCAATTTTAACTTTTGAAAGACTGGCAAAAATGGAAAGCTAGTATCAAATCTTTAACAAAAATTTAACATGTTTAAAGGAAGTTTAATAACTTTTTGGTTAAACTATAATGTAGATAATGTTATTTACTATGTTCTACATAATTTTTTTTTTCCTACAAAAAAAGGTGCCTTAGGATCTATAATGGTGCAAAAAAGTTACTACATATTTTAGGGGCGCCTGGGTGGCTTAGTCGGTTAAGCGTCCGACTTTCGCTTAGGTCATGATCTCGCGGTTTGTGGGTTCGAGCCCCGCGTTGGGCTCTGTGCTGACTGCCAGCTCAGAACCTGGAGCCTGTTTCAGTCTGTGACTCCCTCTCTCTCAGACCCTCCCCTGCTCACGCTGTCTCTCTCTCTCTCCTAGAAATAAATAAAACATTAAAAAAAAAAGTTACTACATATTTTAAATTTTTCCTCAAATTTCCTTTAATAGTGCTAAAATTTGGGAATTTAACTTTTTTTGTTTTTAAAAATTTTTTTAAAAAATGTCTATTTATTTTTGAGAGAGAGAGAGAGACAGAGTGTGAGCAGGTAAGGAGCAGAGAGAGAGGGAGACACAGCACAGACTCCAAAGCAGGCTTTAGGCTCTGAGCTGTCAGCACAGAGCCTGATGCGAGGCTTGAACTCATGAACTGCAAGATCATGGCCTGAGGTGAAGTTGGACACTTAACTGACTGAGCTGCCCAGATGCCCCAAGATTTGGGAAGTTTAGATTTCTTCCTCAGTCCCATAAGAGGGATGTTTTGGGGGTCCCTAAGACCACCCACATGTTTGGTGATTCACTAAAAGGACTCACAAGACTTAGCATATAGTTCTCACTGATAAGGTTTATTATTTCAGTAAAAGAATGCATGACAAGATCAGCAAGGGGAAAAGACAGATAAAATCTGAGAAATCCATGCACGGGCTTTCCCTTCAGCAGTGGAAAATGCAGTAGTTGTAGGCATTTTTTCTGCCCAGAAAAGCCCATTAGAGATTCAGCCTCCAAGATTTTTATTGGGAGCTGGCCATATGGGTGCCCTCTGCCTAGCAACCAACAATATTCCAGACTCTTAGAGGAAAGCAGGTGTTCAGCATAAATCACCCAGTTTGTACATTCTAGGAGCAGTGAACAGCGCATATCAGAGAACCAAGGGACCATTTTGAAAGCCAGGTTCCCAGACACTGGCCAAGAGCCAACCTTGCAAGCAAGTTTTTCTATAGATAACAGCCTCAGGCCTGCTGGGTTAACTCTTTTCTGCCAAAGGGGCAAAACATCAGATTGAACAATCCTAGATAGAGAGTTGGCATCATAATTGATGTCTTTCCCTGAACATGAGGACCATCACTGAGTTGCCAACAGATTTGAAGGAATTTAAGAGAAGGAAAGGGACTTTATATTTTATGAGACCATAAATAAAAAAGCTCCTACTAATTCCTAGGAATAACCTTGCTCTACCTCCTGTCTCTTTTTGGTTACAGAATCAAGGCTGCCATCCCAAGCATCAAATTCTGCTTGGACAATGGAGCTAAGTCAGTTGTTCTTATGAGCCATCTGGGCCGGCCTGATGGTGTCCCCATGCCTGACAAGTACTCTTTGGAGCCAGTGGCTGTAGAACTCAAATCTCTGCTGGGCAAGTAAGTACCAGGGTCTGGAGCTGGTGGACTCTGACAGGAGATGTTGTGAATCATGTTGTTACTGGTTCTTTCAGAGTGCTCAAGAGTCTCCATCTTGTGCTCTCCCCAGGGATGTTTTATTCTTAAAGGACTGTGTGGGCCCAGAAGTGGAGAAAGCTTGTGCTGACCCAGCTGCTGGGTCTGTCATCTTGCTGGAGAACCTTCGCTTTCATGTGGAGGAAGAAGGGAAGGGAAAAGATGCTTCTGGGAATAAGGTAGGACCTGGGACTTTGACATTACTGGTGGTCAGGAGGACTGAGTCTGTAGAAGACTGTGAAGAATAGAGGTAGTTCATGTTTACTCTTCCTTAGACACCTTTTTATTGAAATATTACACACACCTATATACATATACATATGTATATATACATACCTATATAGGTGTGTGTTTATATATATATATATATATAAACAAATGTATAGCTTGAAGCACCACAGAGTAAACATACCTGTGTAACCACCAACTAGGTCAAGGAATAGAATATTGGCTACATTTGTGTATAAGAGTATTCAGTAGACATACTTTTGCAATTATTCCTTTGGTACCCACTTGGCCTATGATGACATGAGAGATTTTTTCTCTGACATTATGTGATAATGCTACTTGGGCTATGATTACCAAGTGCTGAGTGCAGACATTCACAGGCAGTTGAGGGAGTGGGTGTCCATGCTCTACCAGGTACGTGTTCCTCCAGCAGAGCCAATTTTAGATTCTTTTAAGCCTTGGACAGTTTTTCTTAAGCAATAGGCCCTAATGTGTTATAGAAGGACAATAAATATTCTTAATTTAGAAGAGGAATTAAGTTAATGGTTGAGCTTAGTACTCTTAAAACCATAAATTAAATGTGATAAAATTGGGATTTTCTTATGAAAGAATTATATGTGTAGAAAAAGTGTTTTCCTAAGTCAAATGGAAAGGGAGTATTTGGGAAAATTGGTTGTAATTGGGTAAATGATGTTCATGATGACAGTGCCTTGGATTTAAGGCATTTTTAAGAATTCTCTTTAAAAGAGAATAAGCAAGGACAGGTATTATCATCATTTCATAAAGAAATTTAAGTCTGAGAAAGGCACTCAATTTACTAAAGTTAGAGGCAGTGGCACTGTTGCTGGGCTTTATATATAGCATAGTCCATTAGATCAAACTTTCTCTATCAAGGGCCAGACAATAAATATTTTAGGCTTTGTGAGCCATACAGTCATGACTGTATATGGTCCTGTTGGAGCTATTCAACTCTAGTGTTGTGCAGAAACAACCATAGGAAAAAACCACCCAAAACAAAAATAAAAAAGAACGACTGCAGATAATCCACAAAATAGATTACTATGACCTGACAACCAGAATTCATATATTAAATGATAAATCTGGGCCTTTGAGAATGATTTAGAATTTGCCTGTTGGTAGAAGTGAAGATGTGGCGCCTGGGTGGCTCAGTCAGTTAAGCATCTGACTTTGGCTCAGGTCATGATCATGTGGTTTGTGGGTTCAGGCCCCGCATCCGGCTCTGTGCTGACAGCTAGCTCAGAGCCTGGAGCCTGTTTCTGTATATCCCTCTCTCTCTGACCCTCCCCTCCTCACACTGTCTTTCTGTCTCTCTTAGAAATAAGTAAACATAAAAAAAAAAAAAAAAGCTGAAGTCGTCATCCTTTAAAACTTTGCCACTCTCAAGGTATTTAGTGTCTTGTCTCAGAACAAGATTCTGAGGCTAATATCTCAATCTCCTGTTGTACTTCTGATATTTCTTTCTAATTTTTTAACGTTTTATTTTTTTTATTTTTATTTTTTGAGAGACACAGATAGAGCATGAGCAGGGGAGGGGCAGAGAGAGAGGGAGACACAGAATCCAAAGCAAGCTTCAGGCTCTGAGCTGTCTGCACAGAACCTGATGCAGGGCTCGAACCCACAAATTGTGAGGTCATGACCTGAGTCCAATTCTGACGCTTAACTGACTGAGCCACCAGGCGCCCCTCTGGTGTTTCTTAAGGTCATCGGAGTACCTGCTTTCAAGCAGTTTCTTTTCTTAGCAACTCAGGCCTTATCCTGTCTTTGGGATGGTCTTGGTACAGTAGTAGGAGTCAATTGATGACCTCAAATTTGGTGCCCTTTTAGAGTCAAACTCACTTGCACAGACTCTAGGACTTAGAAATGGTAGCAAATTGAAGCAAAACCTCTTATTCAGGGAGTGATGAACTAATTGTGCTAGCCTATGACATTGTTAATTAACTTTGCTTTTTAAACACACATTAGTGGCAAGTGTCCAGTTGCTTTGATGTTTGAAATTTCAAGAGCCAGTAATAAGTTCAAGATGGATAAAAACAATAACAACAAAGCAGGGACATAAAATTTTTCCTTTTTCCGGTGTGTCCACATTGGTCTTTTAGGAACATTTTCTTCTAGATATTGGGAGGTCAAAAATGAGAAATGGGTTCTGATTATTGTTAATTTCTATAGTGCCTTTTTCATGAAGAGGTTCAATTTGCCCCCCTTTTCCTTAAACAGTTCTTATCATGTCTTTTTAATAGATGAGATTCAGGAACAGAGATCAACTTGCCAAAGGTTCTCACAGCGAATTAGTGTTAGAGTTGCGCCTAGAACCCGGGTGTCCTGCCATTTGGGCAGGGTTTTCATTACTACACGAATAATCTTCCAGTCCATGTTGTATTCCGTTCTAAAAAGATTATGTGGGTTCTACAGTCTTTAATTTTAGCATTAGGGCCCCTGCATTCTTTGGGTTATTAGAGGAAAACCCCTGTTCTTTGTGCAGCCTCCTTCACTTTGAAACATAGACAGGTGGGATTGGGCAGTGACTAAAATGAACATCTGTGTTGTATATTCTTCAGGGCCATGTTCCCCTGTGCATTTTTCTTGCTCTCTTTCTGGAGATTCTTTGTCCATCCTTCCATCCTGCTTTATGTCCCTTTTTTGGGGGGGATCCCTGGATCCCCTTTTCTCTTAAAATGTCTCTCTAAAAAATGAGACATTTTTCTTCTTTAAGAGAGAGAGGGTGCAAGTGAGTGAGGTATAGAAAGGGAGAGGGAGGGAGAGAGAGAAAAGCAGGGCTCACCTGATATAAAGCTAGAACTCACCCAAAGTGGGACTTGAACTCACGTCGTGAGATCATGACCTGAGCTGAAGTCAGATGCTTAATGACTGAGCTACCCAAGGCACTGAGGTGACATTTTAAAGCCATATGTTTTACTTCTACATTTTGCTTCCCTTTTTGGTAGAAGCATATTTCTTGTTTTCTTAGCTGCCTAACTTCTTAGGGAACGTTTTATAAAATATAGCCTTTTAATAATATTTCTGAGGTCCTTTTCTGCTGCCATGTTTCCATCTGCCTTCTCTGTCCCAGCCTCATGAAGAATATTTGTGAGGGCCTCTCCCTTTGTAAAACGGCCTTGGAAGCTAGAAGCCTGAGTCAAGTATAATCCTGACTTTCACAAGGAGAATATGTTAAAATGAGGATATGAGTCAAACTAAGGAAAAATAATCAGAATCTTGTCCTAGGAGTTGAGGAGAGGTCAGTGGGATGTGGTTAGCTTTGTGTGACTAGAGGTTAAGCCATGGTTCAGGAATCTTACGTTTGTAATTTGAGGCAAGGTGAAGGAGAGCAGAATGTAGAAGCGACCAAAAGACCTGGAATATTTGGAAAAAAATATATCCTATTGCTAGTTGTGAAAATTGCTGTCCCACCAACTCTGGGTCTTGAGAAATGTTCAAGAGGACTCTTGGTATGAAATGCTTTTACAGTTGTCTTTGGAGCAATCAACATTTTCTGTGTTTGTTTTTGTATTTTTGTGTTCTTGCAGGTTAAAGCTGAGCCAGCCAAAATAGAAGCCTTTCGAGCTTCACTTTCCAAGCTAGGAGATGTCTATGTCAATGATGCTTTTGGCACTGCTCACCGAGCCCACAGGTACTAAGAGTCTTGTTCAATGCTGAACTGAGAACAGTAATCCTCTCTTTACTCAGATAGCCCAAGTTCTGGGTTGTTTTTGGAGATTTCTGTGTTATACAGAATGATATATTGATGTATTATATAGAACATGATCTTTTCAGCCTCTATTTTTTTTTAATTTTTAAAAAATATTTATTTCTGAGAGAGAGAGAGAGACAGTGTGAGCAGGGGAGGGTCAGAGAGAGACGGAGATACAGAATCTGAAGCAGCCTCCAGGCTCTGAGCTGTCAGCACAGAGCCTGATGTGGGGCTCGAACCCACGAACTGTGAGATCATGATCTGAGCCAAAGTCGGACGCTTAACTTACTGAGCTACCCAGGCACCCCTTCAGCCTCTATTTCTAATTGGAGCTTCCAATTAGACTGTGGTTCTTTTTTTTTTTTTTACTTTTTAATGTTTATTTTTGAGAGAAAGAGAGAGAGGGAGCACAACTAGGGGATGGGCAGAGAGAGATGGAGATACAGAATCTGAAGTAGGCTCCAGGCTCTGAGGTGTCAGCACAGAACCCTAAGAGGGGCTTACCTCATGAACCGAGAGATCATGATCTGAGCCAAAGTCGGACACCCAACTAAATGAGCCACAGAGGCTCCCCTAGACTGTGGTTCTTGTTGAATATCACTGGTCCTTATTTTGTTGAGGAAATAAAAGTGAAACATGTTGAGAATTATGGAGCTTTTTGTCAAGCTTTAGGAAGAGGTTGTTCTTAGGATATCTCAGGTAGAGCCCTCCTTTTGTTAAAATTGTAAGATCAGAGTCTTTTAAAGTTATTTATTTATTTATTTATTTTTGAGAAAATGAGCACAAATCAGGGAGAGGCAGAGAGAGACGGAGACACAGAATCTGAAGCAGGCTCTAGGCTCTGAGCTGTCAGTGTAGAGCCTGATGTGGGGCTTGAACCCACAAACTGTGAGATCATGACCTGAGCCGAAATCGAATGCTTAACCGACTGGGCCACCCAAGTGCCCCTGTAAGATCAGGGTCATATGCTGTCATGAAGAAGCAATTGAAGAATTTTCTTCTGTTGTCACCAATTGGCTGATTTTCTTATTACGGTTAAACCCTTGACTTGAAGACTGTTAATTCGGTTATCTTAAATTCTACTTAAGGTCATTGCTCTTTACTTGCTCCCTTTGGTCCTGCTCTATTAGTAAAAAACCTTAGGTGTTTTTGTTGCAGTTTAAGGATGAAAGCTGTGAAAGTATTTCAGTGATAAGGAGATGGCCTCTAGAATTGGGAGAATTGGTAAGGGATTGATCAAAGTTTAAATGTCTCTGTTCTTTTCTAGCTCCATGGTAGGAGTCAATCTGCCACAGAAGGCTGGAGGTTTCTTGATGAAGAAGGAGCTGAACTACTTTGCCAAGGCCTTGGAGAGCCCAGAGCGACCTTTCCTGGCCATCCTTGGCGGGTATGAAGAACCCTTCTGAGATTATACTTTAAATAGTGTATTTGCCAGGTAGTAGGCCATGACTTGGGAGGTTTTTTTATCAGAAAGCACAACAAAATGGGTAACTGAGAGAATTTAATAAAGGGACTATCTACCACGGTGTGGGTAGGGTTCAGAGAAACCCCAAAAGGAAAGTATAGTAATCTGGGGCGAGAAACAGCCATCACCATCCCTTCAGGTGTGGTTATCAGAATCCAGAGAGGGTAGTTGTGTAGAGAGAGCCATCTCATGAAAACTGTAGCCTTGGTCAGGGGACATTGGGATAGCCAGGGAAATAAATACTCTCATCTCCCTTCAATCTTCTGATGTTTCCCCTCCCACTTACAATGGCTACAACCCAGCTGGTAGCCAGAGAGCTCCTTGATGTGGTCCATGCAGGTCAGCCTCCTGAGACAAAACAGGGCCAAGAAAGATAGCAAGTGGTTTTGGAGAGAAGAAGGAAGAATGGGAAAGATTTAACATAGGTGCTCATCTCACTATTTTTGAAGCCTTTTAGCCTTTCACATACATATAGTCTGGCAAGAATAGCCATAAAAATCTCATGTTTTTAATCTATCATTTGGAACTCACTTCTCGAAATTATATACCTTTTCATATTTTCTCCTATGGGGAAAGGTACCACATAGATATTCTAATGGCTTAGTTAAAAGTAGAAATTTCAGCGGCACCTGGGTGGCTCAGTCGGTTAAGCGCCTGACTTCGGCTCAGGTCATGATCTCACGGTGCGTGGGTTCGAGCCCCGTGTTGGGCTCTGTGCTGACAACTAGCTCAGAGCCTGGAGCCTGTTTCAGATTCTGTGTCTCCCTCTCTCTCTGCCCCTCCCCTGCTCATGCTGTCTCTCTCTCTCTCTCTCAAAAATAAACAAAACGTTAAAAAAAAAAAGTAGAAATTTCAGAATTGCAAAAGTTAAGAGGCTAGGAAGATAAATTTTAGGTGATAGAGGGGCACAGGGACCCCTCTGTACTGCTTGGATAAGATGAACTTCCTGTCACTTGACATGGTTATCTAGGTAGCACCCTCTTTATGGCTGGATACCACTGACCCTTCTGTGAGCATGTTTTCTTTTTCCATGGGATTGAACACACTCAGCATTTTCCTATGAAAGCTGACTCTGGAGTTGGGTGTCAATTTCAGGTAGCATAGTTGCTCTTTAGGCTTCATGAGCCCAGTTTCAGGGTCCTAAAAATAATTCAGGTGGGTACAGGTTGTCATCTGTGTCCTATAGGCATTGCCCCTGTTGCACACTGAGTTATAAAGGTCAGACTCTGCTGCTCTGGAGATTAGGATTTGAGCTGCTTTTCTTCAACCTTCTGTAGCTTAGTAATATGGGAATGAGTGCCACCTAATAGTTATGATTAAGTGTTAGGCTGACCCTGAAATAGCTGTTTTTGGGAATCTTGATGTGGAGGGTTTTTTGGCCACCTTTCTTCCAGTGTAGTCTTTGACCATTTACAGTTTTTGGGGAAATTTTACATTTTACTTAAAAAACATTATTGTGGCAGCACCAAACATGTACAGAAGTTGAGAGAACAGTGTAATCTGCCCCCAGGTACCTAATATCTTGCTTCAATAATTACGGACATTTTTGTCAGGAGTACAGCATTTTCAAGCAAATCTTAGACATAATTTCACGTAATAGTTTTTGTATGTATCTCATAACTGATCAGGCGATTTCTTTTTCAATAACCACTAGGTTATACTTAATACAATTTAACAGTTCTCTTATTGTCATCTAATATCAAATTTGTATTCAGAAGTTCTTTATCATCTCAGAAATGTCTTTTTATAGTTGGTTTGGTTGAATAAGGATCCGAATGAAGTCCATGCCTTGAGTTTGGTTGTTAGGCATCTTTTATTCTTTAATAGTCCCCTTTTCCTTATTTTCATTCCATTGATTTGTTGAAGAAGCAAGGCATTTGAGCTGTAGAATATACATGCTACATTCTTTAGAAGAGATTGAGTCTCTTTCCTTTTCTCCCTCTTACTTATTTTCTCTCTCTTGTGCTCTTGCTCTATGTATGTGGATAGTAGTTAATCCATGTTTAACCCTTGGTGTGGTGACCAATCTTTACAGGTGAGATAAACAGTCCCTTGCCATTCAGTACCCCATATGACTGTTGTTTTGAACCTCCACTTCACAAACCATAGCATAGGGCCTTTCACAGGGTAGGCATCATTTTGTATACCGAATGAAAAGGGAAACAGGCCCAAGGGGATCTCTTGTTTATTTAAGTGGAATTTAGATATATAGAAATGTTTTGTTTAGGTCTTTTTTTCTCTTTAGGTCTTTTTTTCTCTTACAGGGAGGTGAAAGGTATGTCTGTATTTATTGTCTTATTTACTTATACTAGAATAGAAACTCTGAAGGTATAGAGGTCTTTTGTTTTTGCCATCATATTTCTCAAAGACCTAGAATGCTGCTTGGCACAGAGGAGGTGCTCGATAGATATGTTCAGTTAAGTGGTCCAATAGAAATACATGTCCCAGCTACTGAACATATATCTAACAGTATGGATATCTGTTTTTGCTCAGTATATAGTTTGTTTTATGATCTGATCTCTGCTCTAGGGTTGGGACAATTTTGAGTGGGCTAAGGGATCCCACAGTTAGCAGTCTTGTTCAGGTATAATTAGCTGTCTTGACCTCTGGTATTTGTGGGGAGAAGGGACAAAATAGACTTATTTGGGTCTCATGGTTTCTTTAGACAATAGTAGGACTTTTTTCTTTTTTTCTTTCTTTTTTTTTTTGAGTGAGTGTGAATGGGGGAGTGGCAGAGGGAGAGAGAATCTCAAACAGGCCTCCTGCCCAGGCTCAGTGTAAGAGCCTGATGTGGGGCTCGGAATCCAAAGACTGAGATCATGACCTGAGTCAAACTCAACTGTTAGACGCTCAACTGATTGAGCCACCCAGGTGCCTCAATAATAGGTCTTCTAAGTCCTTTTTGGTGTAGAGGTTTTCTTACAAATAGATTGGCCTTTTGGGTTGAAGAAACATAGGGGAAAGTTAGCCAATACTCTTTTTTCTTCCAAATTTTTATTTAAATTCTGGTTAGTTAACATGTAATGTAATACTAGTTTCAGTTGTAGAATTTAGTGATTCATCACTTATATGGAACACCTAGAGCTCATCACAAGTGCCCTCCTTAATACCCATCACCCATTTAACCCATTCTCTCCATCTTCCTCCCCTCCAGCAACGCTTAGTTTCTTTTCTATACTTAAGAGTCTGTTTTTTGGTTTGCTTCTCTTTTTTTCTTTTCCCATGTTCATCTGTTTTGTTTCTTAAATTCCACACACAAGTGAAACTATATGGTATTTGTCTTTCTCTGACTTACTTATTTTTCTTATCTTAGCATGATACTTTCTAGTTCGATCCACATCATTGCAAATGGCAAGATTTCATTATTTTTGATGGCTGAGTAATATCCCACTGCATGTATATACCGCATCTTCTTTTTCCATTCATCACTCCATAGACATTTGGGCTCTTTCCCTAATTTGGCTGTTGTTGATAATGCTGCTGTAAACATTGGGGTGAGTGTAGCTCTTCAGATTAGTACATTTGTATCCTTTGGGTAAATACCTAGTAGTGCAATTATTGCTGGGTTATAGGGTAGTTCTATTTTTATCTTTTTGAGGAACCTCCATACTGTTTTCCAGAGTAGTTAGTTGACCTGTTTCTGTTCCTTGATATAAAAACTCAGGCACTATGTAATATTACTTCCTTAGTCCATCTGTTCTTTTGGTGATGTTCTTGCTTTCCCTCCTAGAGCTAAAGTTGCAGACAAGATCCAGCTGATCAATAATATGCTGGACAAAGTGAATGAAATGATTATTGGTGGTGGAATGGCTTTTACCTTCCTTAAGGTGCTCAACAACATGGAGGTAGGAAACCAATACCAAGTGGATGTGAAATGGCTCTCCATGAGAAGTAGCAGCTTGTGTAAATTTAAAAAGCATACCAGCTTCTGACATGAGCCCTAAAAAACTCCCATTTTTATTTATTTTGAAAAATTGTTTTCCTTTTGTCTTGGAATTGTTTCTTTATACTGTATTATATCTTATTCCTGTGCTTTGTGAGGTAATTATGTTCTTAGTTTAGAGTCTGATCTTCATCTTGGCTCCTGTGTATAGATTGGCACTTCTCTGTTTGATGAAGCGGGAGCCAAGATCGTCAAAGATCTGATGTCCAAAGCTGAGAAGAATGGTGTGAAAATTACCTTGCCTGTTGACTTTGTCACTGCTGAAAAGTTTGATGAGAATGCCAAGACTGGGCAAGCCACTGTGGCCTCTGGCATACCTGCTGGCTGGATGGTGAGTCACTTGAGTGGTTGGTAATATGAGTGAACAAAAATATTTTTATTTCATTCATTCATTCATTCATTCATGCATTCACTCACTCCCTCACTCATTCATTCAACCAACTAGCAAATATTTTAAAATAAGCTCTATAGGAAATCTCTGTCACAGAGGGCTCCAAATGTAGCAGTGAGGCCCTCCTCAAGAGAATGAATGGGGGGAAAGCAATGGTATGATTGCTGCTGTCTTCATCAGTAATATGGGGGCAAAACCATCTTTTGTTTCTACATTTATTTAAGGTTTATTATTAAGTACTTGACTATGTGCTGGGGATGATGCTATGTACTGTCATGATTTGGGCTGTTCTGGATTATGTTGGTACCTAGAAACCTGTATAAGAAATCTTATATGAAAACATTGAGATAGAAGTATACTGATTATAAAGAAGGAAAAAAGTATGTGTACGTTAAAGACTAAATAGTTGGTTGTAGTGTTCTTCACATCATTGTTTTTTTAGAGTGTGTGAGCAGGGGAGAGGCACAGAGGGAGAGAAGAGAATTTCAAGCAGGCTCCACACTCAGCCCATAGCTGGACTTGGGGCTCAATCCCACAACCCTGGGATTATGACTGCTAAGCCAAAATCAAGAATTGGATGCTCAACCAACTGAGCCACCCAGGGGCCCCTCCACATATTATCATTTTAATAGCTGTATAAAATCATATCACGTTGACAAACTAGTTTGCTTACTCATTTTCTTTTTGTTAAGCATGTGGGCATTATTTATTTCAGTGTTTCTCAAAGTGTGGTTCTAAGAAGAGCAGCATCAGCAACATTTTGGAACTTGTTAAAAAAATACAAGTTTCAGGGCCCTACCCTTGATTTACTGTATCAGAAACTCTGGGAGTTGGGCCCAGCAATTTTTGCTAGAACAAGGCCTCCTGGTGATTCCGATGCATGCCAAAGTTTGAGAACCACTAAATCTAGATCATTGTTTCTCAGCCTTGGTACTGTTGACATCTCAGGTAGTTTTTGTTGTGGGGAGCTGTCTTGCACATTGCAGGATGTTGAGCAGCATCCCTGACTTCTACCTGCTAGATGCCAGTAGAACCTCCCCCTCCTTCCCAAGTTGTGACAATCAAATGTCTTTGACATGCTACATGACCCCTGGGGATGGGCAGAATTGACCCTGGTTTAAAACTACTGATTAGTTCTTCACAATCATAAATAGTGTGTTTAATATTTTTTTAAATCCAATAACCTGAGGTTTTTCGTTCCACTTGACCTTCCATAAAGGGCATGAGCAGGTTTATAATTTTAAAGACTGAAGGGTATCTTGTGGTTCTATAAGAAACTCTAGTGTTCAGCCTTGAGTTCAGGTCTTGGTAGAGGTATCTGCTCCTCTAAGTAGCTCTTCTTGGTAGCTCATATTCTTTACCTCTGCTCCCTAGGGCTTGGATTGTGGTCCTGAGAGCACCAAGAAGTATGCTGAAGCAGTCGCTCGGGCTAAGCAGATTGTGTGGAATGGACCTGTGGGTGTATTTGAATGGGAAGCTTTTGCTCAAGGAACCAAAGCCCTCATGGATGAGGTGGTGAAAGCCACTTCCAGGGGCTGCATCACCATCATAGGTAAAGGATCCTCTACAAAGTTTATACCAGTGTGATCTGGCTTAATTCTGATCAGAAGGAAGTAGAAGGGAAATGATTAACTTTTAGTGGGTTTCTTGGTGTTGGTTGAATCTTGAGAGCTGAAAGAGAATGTATAATTCATGGAGGAACCTCTTAATGAGATGGAGTTGGTGGTTTATCAGCTACCTTTTGGGCTTAAGAGTATATTGCCTTAAAAGTTTGGTGCCAGTCCTTTTTATTTTTTTTCTTTTATCTCCTTTTAACTTGGCTTTCATTCAACAGGTGGTGGTGACACTGCCACTTGCTGTGCCAAATGGAACACAGAGGATAAAGTCAGCCATGTGAGCACTGGGGGTGGTGCCAGTTTAGAGCTCCTGGAAGGTGAGATTCTTCTGTTTCTTGGATTGTTTGGGGGAAGGTTGGGGGTCACACAGTGAGAGGTGGGTAGAATGGAGTGGAGCTAGTAGGTAGTGTTGTCAGCATTCATTAGTAGCTGGGCATTACAAATGGAGGAACTTCAAATAAGCCTCCTGGCATCCATTTTGGGTGGGGAGGGGCAGAGAGGAAGATTTATTCCAGAGAGGTTACACTCTAGTAGACCTGGGACCCAAAATGTAAAAGTTAACCAATGCTTGGTCATAGATCTATCCTAAGGAAGAGCAGACATGTTATTGGGATATGTTGGGAAGATAGAAGGCATATCTGGCTTAGTGGGTCCTATAGTAATGCTGTCTGTGTGTGTGCTCTCTCAAAAACAGGTAAAATCCTTCCTGGGGTGGATGCTCTCAGCAGTGTTTAGTACTTTCCTGCCTTTTGGTTCCTGTGCACAGCCCCTAAGTCAACTTAGCACTTGTTGCATCTCTACTTGGCATTAGCTAAAATTATCCCCCATGTCAAGATTCAGCTAATGACCAAGCTAATGGTAGTGCCAGGAACCCTTAAACAATTGCACAGCATCTCAGCTCTTCTTTACTGCACCCTGGATTTGCCTACATTCTTCAAGATCCCATTTGAATTTCTTAGTGACTAAACCATTGTGCATTCTAGATTGCATATATTTATATTTTGCCTGTTAAGAGAAAATGAGCTGTTTTAGCCTCTCTTTTTGAAGTAACTTATTCTGATTAGCTTTGTCATTCTTTCACTGCTCAGCATGGAAATAAGATGAAGTTCTAATTGTAGGTAGATAGGGAGACAAAGTTGGTGATCTATTCAATAAATAATAAAAGTATCCATTGAAACTGGGATTATTTTTTCCTGTCATGCTTTGTTAGGTTGAGAACTGAATCTTGAGAAAGAGATCAAATAGCTACATTGTGAATGCAAGAAATGGGGCAGTAGTGGTGGGAGTGGTAGGGGAGATTAGATAAATGTGTACTTTTATTTTAAAGTCTTTAACATTTTTTTTAATGTTTATTTATTTTTGAGAGAGAGTGAGAGAGAGAGTGAGTGGGGGAGGGCAGAGAGGAAGGGAGACAGAATCCAAAGCAGGCTCCAGGCTGAGTTGTCAGCACAGAGCCCGACACGGGCCTCAAACCTGCAAACTGTGAGATCATGACCTTAGCTGAAGTCTGACACCTAACTGACTGAGCCACCCAGGCATTCCAAATGTGTTCTGTTTTCTAAATGTTTATTTTTGAGAGAGAGAGAGAGAGTTAGGGAGGGGAAGAGTGAGATGGGGACAGAGGATATGAAGCAGGCTCTGTGCTGACAGCAGAGAGCCTGATGCGGGTCTCAAACTCATGAACTGTGAGATCATGACCTGAGCGAAAGTCGGATGCTTAATTGAGCGAGCTACCCAGGCGCCCTATAAATGTGTACTTATTTTACTGAATCTCTACTTTATGGCAGATAATGTGATAGGTGGTTTATTTTATTTTTGATTTTTTTTTTTTGGTTTGTGTTTTAAGGAGAGTGAATGAGTGGGGGAGGGGCAAAGGGAGAGGGAGAGAGAGAATTTTAAGCAGGCTTCATGCCCAGTGCAGAGCCTGACATGGGGTTTAATATCAGTGGGATCATGGCCTGAGCTGAAATCAGGAGTCACTTAACTGACTGAGTCACCCAGGTGCTCTGGTGCTTTATTTTAAATTTTATTTTTATTTGTTACACATGACCATAATTTTAAAACATCAAGGCTTATGACAACAAGATAGGCTTCCGCCCATTCCTCCCATTTGTGATTCCCATCCCCCAGAGATGACTGCTTTCAACTATCAGCTTTTTTTTCTGGTATTTACCTGTATGTTTCTGCAACATACTTGATATTATTAAGCTCTTGATTTTTACAAAAGGATATATATTAATGTCATGCATGGGAAGATTTAGCTTTATAGCCTCTGTTCCACATATACTTCCCCTTCTTCATTCACCCACTATAGTTTTGTTATAATCCTAGATTACATCAGTGGTCTACATTGTGATTATAAATAATATTCACAGCTGAGCTATGTCATATGCTATGATTATATAATGTACGTTTTTATATTCTTTGGAGTTAATAAGTTTTGAAAATTTACTTTTCTATGTACCTATCGCTGATTCATACCCCGTGTATTCAAACATGTGAGACAAGTCTGTTCATTTTTATTAGAGATATCCCTCCTGGAGTCCTCTGCTTCCACTCTGGTTTGCCCTGGCTGCCTTCTAGGTTTGCTATAGCTTTTGCTCTGGGATTTCGTTTTCCAGAAGAAAACCCTTTGGGGTAACCCTGTTGGGGATTCTTTTTACCTCCTGTGTTGGTCCTCCTTTTTCCTGGATCCCTTTTCCCCTTTTCTTGGTTTATTCTCCTTTTTGTGAAACAGAACTCTCGTCTTCCTGAGAAAGAGTACCTGGGAGGCAGAGTTTTTGAGACCTTGTACGTCTGATAATGTCTTTATTCAATTCCTAATACTTGCCTGTTTGGCTATATGTAGAATGTCAGCCTACGTATCAATTTCCCACATTTCAAGGTTTTGCTTCATTGTCATTGCTTAAAATCTAATGTCATTCTGCACTTGATCTTAGTGAAAAGGCAGAGAAGTGATTCTAATGACATTCTGATTCATGTATTATCCTTCTAACTTTCTCTCCCTTTTTCTTTCCCATCATCTTAATGGAGTTTTGGGTGTAAGCATAGGTCAACATGAGATTTCAAAAGACTGTTTAGTCAGAATTTCTCTGCATGGCATTTTACATACTAGATATGTATTTCACCTTTCTTAAAAGAAACAAGATCTTGCACAGGATTCACAGAGCTAGTATGTAATAGCAGGGATTGAAGTCCAGGTTTGTTGGACTCCAAAGGCTGCTTTTTCATTGTGCCTTACTCCCTGAGATGATGCTTCTAGCCTAGGACTATTCGATTAACTCTAGAGAGAACAGCAAAAGAAAATTTTGGTGGTTGCTTTTAAACAAAACAATTTTGAAGGCTTAAATTTTTTTAAAAATTCATTTGCATTTTAATTAATACTGTCCCCATAATTGTAGTAAATTTTAAAATGCACCATGTTTCTGCATACCTCTAATGGTACACTATACCCTGGTGTGAAAAGCAGGAATTCTAGGCTAATCTTTTGTAGAGGCGGCCCAGAGGTGCTATTCATAGATCTGGCAAACTAATGTCACAGCTGGGCTAGAACTGTAGTATACTGATGACTTCCCCCTCGCTGATTACCTTTCCTGCAACATTTTATTATTTCATATATACAGAGGAATTAAAAGGATTGTACAAACATCTGTAAACCTAGCACTTAGACCCTACAACTGTCAATTCATCCATCCACCAATCCCGGATTGTACCTTTTAAGTGCTTTCTACTAGACTCTGCTTCCAGGATCATTCCCCATTTATTTGGGTCATTAATCCAGAGAATGAATGGGGAAACACAAATAGCCATTTGAGTTCCAGCTATATGCTTATTAGGACATAATGGAGGGAATATAAGATAGCATTTATGTCCTGAAGGAATTCACCACCTAGTTGAGAAGGTAGTATGTAACAAACAACTTGTGATCACATAAACGAGAATAGTAGTACAAGGATGTGCTTCCTGATTTAATACAGAATTATGAATTATTGATAAAATACTGTAAAGTTTTAGCATACATGTCACAAATTCATTTTTAACCCTCAGATGATAGATGTAATTCTTGTAAAGAGAAATTATAATCTTTGTGTCATCAACTAATTCAGTCTCTTAAGCTCAGTATTTCCCGCTTTCCTTGCTTTATTTTTTATGTCCAAAACTTACCTCTAGCACATGATACAAAAATCAAAAGGGGGTATACAATGAGAAGACACCTTTCTACCTCAGTCCCCCAGCTACCAGTTACCCTCTTTAGAAATAGTTACCGTCAGGGGCTTATTCAGTTGAGCATCCGACTTCGGCTCAGGTCACAATCTCACCGTTTGAGTTCGAGCCCCACATTGGGCTCTGTGCTGACAGCTCAGAGCCTGGAGCTTGCTTCAGATTCTTTGTCTCCCTCTCTCTGCCTCTCCCCCACTTATACTCTCTCTCTCTCAAAAATAAATAATAAAACATTTAAAAAAATAAATAGCCACCGTCAGACTGGTTTCATTCAGTCTAGAGCTACCTAATGTATATAAAAAGCATATCCCATGTATGTATATACATATAAATTAAAATATATACGGTAGCCTACTATACACACTGCTTGAACATGCTGTTCTGATTAGTGTGGTCTTTCCTAACTCTTATGGACTTTCACTCTGGACTTCTTGGGACCAGTGTGCATTATGTTTTCTGTTTTCCCCACATACTGGCTGTATTCCTGTATTCACATTCAGATCAAGAACACTTGTTTCCCATTTGTAAAAGGAAGAATTTGGGACAAAAATGCGCTCACCACATTTAACCATCAGTAACTCCAACTTTAAAAAAATTTTTTTAATGTTATATTTATCTTTGAGAGAGAGAGAGAGACAGACAGAATGTGAGCTGGGGAGAAGCAGGGAGGGAGACATAGAATCCAAAGCAGTCTCCAGACTCGGCTGTCAGCACAGGCCCGGGCGTGGGACTCGAACTCACAAACCATGAGATCATGACCTGAGCTGACGTCAGACCCTCAAACGACGGGGCCACCCAGGTGCCCCTACCATCAGTAACTCTTAAAAAATTCTACCTGGAAGCTGGAGGACAAGAGCTACCTTAAGTCATTCCAGAAGCTGTATTGGGTGGACATAATTATTGGGAAGGGAGATCTTCAAGGTAAAGTAGTCTGCACTCCCTGGCTGACCTAGCAAGTGAATGAACACTCCAACTGCAGCCTCAATTGTATGTACAAATTCCTACCAAAGACAGCATGATAGGTTTTTAATTGACTTAAGCCCATATTCATTTTTATTTTGCTTCACTACGAGTCACATGCTGATTCCAAATAAACACAAGAAATTCCCTGATTTATAATGAAGTCACCCATTAAATCTTAATTGCTTCTTGGACCTCAGAGTTACTAGGTCTTGTTCATCTTCCTTGAATCCCTTAAATCAAAACTGAAAGAAATGGTAAGTTCAAATTTTTATTAATAATCTCAGAACAAATACATTAACAATTCCTTAGAGTTACAACCATTTTACAGTTTTCAAAGAACTTTCACATATACCAATTAAACCCTCACAACATCCCTGTGAGGTAGGCAGGGTTGGTGTTATTCTATTAAAGGAATAATAATTGCTATTATCCTAGTTCAGTACACTAGCCTAGTGAACTAGGCTCAGAGGTGAAATAAATACCAACTAGGCTCATAGTTGGTAAATGATGGAGCCAGGACTAGAACCTAGGCCTTTGACATGCTGCCTCCCTGAGAACATCCAAGTAATGATATCCTGTGCTATATAATGAACATTTCTCCTATGATGTTGATCAGATCTGTTTTTATAAGTTTGATATCACCTTTTTCCCAATATCTAAAACACTCAGACTGTGATGAGACATGTCTTCTCTGTTAACTGGATTACTGGATTACCATCCTAACATGAAACTTTCTTGTGTTTGAAGTTTTGAGGATCCTTGGCTACAAGTTCTAAATCATGATACAATATGAGAATTTATTTTTGAAAATTTCTGCAAAAGTATTCCGATGTTGAATATGTCAAACTTAAAAACAAGCCTATTTAATATTTTTGAAAGCTTTGCTATCTTTCACTAAGATGTGTAAATGTGTATAAATGGAAAATAGAGAAAGGTGTTTAGCAATATTACAACATTACTTGGAAACCTATTGGTCGACCTAAGTGCAAGTAACATTACACTGATTTGTTTTTGTTGTTGGTCTTCTAGAGGAAGGAAAACCATTAGAGAATTTTCAGGCTTGATCCCATCTCATATATGATATCCTCAGCAACAACCTAGAAAAATGAATTATACCAATAGAAGGGTTCAAGCAGTAGTGATCATAGCATACATGCACGTGATAAAAAGGAAGAAAACACTTGCTCTTCAGTGGTTTTTGCCTTCGTCCAGTGTAAATATACTTCTCAAGGTAGATTTTAAAGCTATAGCATCTTCTATGTTAAATTTAGAAATGTGAAATATGGTGGAGTTATCAATGTGGAATATAAGATCAAAGCTGTAACTGACCCCAAAACTACCTGTTAAGAGCAGAGTAAAGCTCAAGGAGCATAAAAGGCAAGGGATAAAACTCAATTGTTCTGGTATGGAGAGAAAAACATCAAAGTAAACCTCTGGGTTAAAGTGAACCACAGAATATCAGGTATGTAAAAGCAGGTTTTAAGAATAGGAAAATGACACTGAACTGTAGTATCAGGAAGTACACTTTTTAAATTCCAGTTTTGGCCTTCTAAGAGCACTGGGAGAAACTTAAGCCTATGGGGAAGAGGCGGTACAGAAAATGGGATCTAGAAATGGGGTTGAGGTGGGAGGTTAGAGAACACCAAGAAACAAATACACTCAAAATGGATTTAGAATCCCTTTAAATCCATCTTTTCCAAAGAATGATTCCTAAATTTAGAGATTTGGTCAAAAAAACGCTGGTGAAAACCAAAGTTGTGACGATTTTACCTTGAAAAGAAAGTAGTACTTAAATGTAGATTAGAAATGACGCTGTTAAAGATTAGTCTACTGATCAGGCTGTAGAAACTAAACCTTAAGTGCTGCTGTCAGTGATACATGGCAGAAAACTGCTTCCAAATAGAAAACCATCATGATAGAATTTAACATTAATGAAACTATTAAGGAACAAATACTTTTTTACTGGAAGCCTAATGAAAAAACACTGGTGTGCTTACTTAAGAAATCTAACAGTTTAAGCTAATGTGAAAAATACTGCAGCTACATTTAAGTTTTCTAAGATAAAACTTGAGAAGATAAAGAATATTCTAGTTCAGTATACTGGGCTCCAAACCAACTACACGTTTGAAATGCATCTTGATTGTATTCCTTACATAGTATCATTGTCATCATCTTCTTCATGTTTTCTCTTCAATGGGTTTGATTCACTGGCTGTGTTCTGTGATGAAACCATGTTGGTGGTAATAAGAATATTTTTGGGCCCAATTATTGAAGGATTAATCAGAACATTTTGAACTGCAGTCGTTGCAGGAACTATAAACAGGAGAAAACACCTTCAAACTGAATTACCTCAAATCAGAAACATGGTAAAAATTATTCAACAAAGCTAAATTATAATTCTAACAACAATTTTAATAGTATTAATTGCAACTACATCATAGAAGAAAGTAGGGTTATTTATACTGCATTAGGAGTTGAATAAAATGTTTTAATAAAGTATTTAAACTAGTATCTAGTACAACATTAAAGTTCTGTGTCTTTTTTTTTTTTAACTTAACTACCTAAAATTTTAGTTAATACTTAGCCATGGGAAGCAGTACACTGGATTCATCATGGTACATACTAAAGGCACATGTTCAAGGTCAGGAATCACATTCCCCTTATAAGCAAGTATTTTATGTAAGTAGTTTACTATGTACATTTAGGTTTCAGAAGATGTTCAATTGAGATATATGCAATAATTATGCTATAGCAGAATCCTACTTATATATTACTCCAACTTAATATGTATCCTTCCATAACATGAGTAAAAGTACGATTTTTATTTGATGTACACTCAGTTGTTTTTTTTTTTTTTTTTTGAGTTTTAACCCTAAGTGGTTTTCCCTGAAGATGCCTTAGATTTGTGGACCCTAACTTATTTTAGTTATTTTCTTTGAGAATCTGATGATCATGCTGAATACTCTCCGTTCCCAAAAAGCATTACATATTTGTAAAATTTCATACAATTTTAGTGGGCTCATAGACCCTTCTGAAGAACACTTATTTGCAGCATTACTGCCACCTTCCTGGCATATCAAAACAACTTAATTCTTGCTATAGGAATACAAACTATTCTATAATCACAAATTATTCACAAATTTTAGGATTCAGAAAAAATATTTTAAAAGAACCACTTTCAATGCCCCCTCCCCATCCTGTTACCTGGTTTGACAGGTGTGGACTGAGAAGGTGGAATCTGCACCGTAAATCTTTGGCTCGTCACTGATACTGGAGGTGCAACTTTACTTGGGACAGATGCTGTTTGTGGTGTTGCTGTAGTTGTAACAGACCATGTTAGTTAGGTGACTTCATTACACAGGTTCATATTCTGCACTCCTTAGCTTATCAGAAACTACCTTCAAAGCACAGGGAACTAATGAATGGTGAGGAAAAAAAAAAAACATCAGAAACAAGCAAAGTACAAACTTGATGGTTTAGATGCTAAAACTTCAGGACAGTATAATTAGAATGTAGGCCCTGGAGCCTACCTACTTGAGTTTGAATCCAGGCTTTATCACCTACTAGATGAGTGTCCTTGGGCAAGTTATTTAATCTTTTAGTACTTTAGTTCTCTCACCTGTCAAATGGGGGTAACAGAACACTTACATAAGATTCTTGTGAAAATTAAAATAATCTTATGTATAGCTCTTCAAACAGCACCTGGCACTGAACTTTAGCTATATGAGGTTATGAAACTGAGTGTCCAAATAAACTAGCAGAATAAAGACCCAAGTTTTCTATTACTTTAGGTGGCACTTTTAATCTGTTACTTACTGAGAAGCAGAAGATGTCTACTATGCCTGTGAAGCTAAATCATGCATCTAACAAAAGCCTATCAAATATACCTCTTAGGGTTCCCAGGTGGGCACAAAAGTCAAATTCCTATTCTATATCCAGGTACTTTTTTAAGCAGAAAGGGATCTTGGAGATAACCTAGTCCAAACCACCCAGAATCTTAATTCTACCAGTTATTCCAAGGTAAAACTCAAATACCACCCTATTTTATAAAATTTCCTTGATTTGCTTAGAGGTCAATGCCTGCCTCTGAAATTGCCTTGTCACAGGAGCCTTTATTAGTATCTTCTCTTGTTCAGTAAATTACAAGCTTGGATAACATTTTTTATCTTTATGAACACATGGCCTTTGTGCCTTACTCCTAATAGGCACTCAACAAACTTTTCTTAATGAATGAATTTTCCAAGACTCAAAGACATATACTGACATCATAGCTCTCTTACAAAATACATTTATGGAAACATGTCTGTTCCTAGTTTTTCCTCTGGGGATGCAGGCTTACTATACATCCTTTTCCCCTGGAACCAGCAGTCTGCCCAGGGAAGAGTTGCTGGGGAAAACTACAACCATCATCATCTCCAGGAACAAAGGAGAAGAAAGCCTAAGTGGGGAAAGAAAGCCTAAATGGGAGAAGAAAGTTCAAAGCTACCCAGGAATCTGGCTCAATTGCTTTCTCTCCCAAACCCAGAAGGTGAGGACTTACTCTAATGTATCTTCATTCCTAGGCAAGTTTCCTATTGTATTAAGGATCAGTTCAAAGAATTTGGTGAAGCTTAATGAAACTGTTTTGTCAAGAAAATTCACTATAGGTGTTTTCTTGGCCATTACCATAACGATTTAACATTTAAGTAAGGAGTTTAAGTTTTAAAATTGAACAGAGCAGATGCTTAGATCTTGAATGCTTTACAGAATTAAATTTTTTAAAGTTCAAAACTTTTATCTTTAATACTAGATTTTACCAGCTCCCTCATTCTAGATTTTAAGAAATCTCTAAATCATGTATAATAAATGTCTAAAAATCACAACTGATAAAATTGGTTAACTTGCCAACACGTGCAATGAATTACCACACCCTAGAGGTTTTTTTAAAAACTTTATATTCACTAAAGTAATATGAATCCACGTAAACACTATATGACCCAAATGTTACACAAATTGTATATGCGAATTTCTGCTCACAAATGTCACATGCAGGTAACTGGAAGTGTACAACTAATACTCTACCCAGTTGGTTTTAAAATGTTTAAGGGGCGCCTGGGTGGCTCAGTCGGTTAAGCGTCCGACTTCAGCTCAGGTCATGATCTCACAGTTCGTGGGTTTGAGCCCCACATCCAGCTCTGTGCTGACAGCCAGCTCAGAGCCTGGAGCCTGCTTCATATTCTGTACCTCCCTCTCTCTCTAAACCTCCCCTGCTCATGCTGTCTTTCTCTCTCTCTCAGAAATAAATAAAAACATAAAAAAACCCAAAATGTTTAAGTGAGGATATGAAGAGATTGTCTACACACAGCAAAAATCAAATGTTGCTTACATTAGAGCTATATGACAACTATAGGACTCAAGTTATAAATCATAAGAGCCAAGAAATCAGTACTGGTCAAAGAGGATTATTTCTCAAAATACTTTGTTTCTGAAAGAAATCCAGCAGGAATGTAGGACCAAAAAAATATCAGGAACTCTAAATCCATTTATGTTTCCCTTATTATGGAAGCAACAACATTAAAAAGAAACCTAATGAGTTTCTAAATACCATTCTCCACTAAAAGGAACTAGGGCTCTTTGGAGGAATGGCTGGTTGTAGAACTAGGGTAAGGGAAAATATAAGATGAGCTTAGATCATCTTGTGCCAGAAAGCAAGAAATGCTCAAAGAATGATGGAGACCTGTTACAAAGGACACAGTAGACACCCTGAAGGGACAACACAGGACAATCAGTACTACTTCTGAAAAGATTAGTATTAAAAACAATGAGTTTTTCTTTGATATGCTTTTTGTACATTTTAAACTTCTTTGCATTGCATTCTCTTGCCAGTTTACTCTCAAATTTTTTTAATTTCTGAAATAAGTAGGCTACTGCCATGAGTGTGTCTGTCAACTTGATTTGTATAGAAGGCAGAAAGAACACAGCTTAACCTGTTTTTGGTATCCCAGTTTATTCCAACAACAACAATGGGTAATGTCGAATTCTATACTCGTTTGGGATCAGATATTCCTTGTGGCTTTTTCATTTTGAAATCTGATAAGATATATGTTTATAGTTTTACTAAACGATAAGTAAATGTATCAAAGGCAACACATATTTGGGAATTTCTGACTCGGCTTTTCACCTGGATTACAGTTCAAAATCAGGTGCCAAGGAACTTTACCAGCCAGAAAAGCCATTTCCCTCTCTCACTTACCTATAGTAGGAGTGGAAGGTCTGCTACTAACAGCACCAACACTTAACCGTGGAACTAGTCTTCCTTGGTTAGGTCCCTAGGGAATTTCAAAAACAAATGAGGTTTTTTTTCTTTTTTCTTTTCTTTTTTTTCCTCTTACAAATAGTTTATTGTCAAGTTGGTTTCCATATAACACCCAGTGCTCATCCCCACAAGTGCCCTCCTCCATGCACATCTCCCTCCTCACCCCCACATCCATCAGTCCTCAGTTTGTTTCTCAGCATTCAAGAGTCTCTCATGGTTTGCCTCTCTCCCTTTCCCCCACCATTTCCCCCCTTCTTCTCCCCCATGGTCCTCAGTTAAGTTCCTCCTAATCCTCCTATACCTGCAAACATATGATATTTGTCCTTCTCTCCCTGCCTTATTTCACTCAGCATAACACCCTCAAGGTCCATCCATGTTGCTACAAATGAGTTTTAATGTTGTTTAGATCTGACCCCTAAACTTACCAAGAATGAAATTAGGATTGCTGATTTGAATTATTAATGGGTAAACCCAGGGCAAGAATGTTGTTTTTGTTCCAACAGTGTTCTAAATCCAACACTGAAACTAGTCTTCACAAACATATATATAATATAAACATAATACATATGTATATAGACACAGATATAAAACACACATAGAAAATTCCATATAGTATTTAGGTTTAAGATAGAGTCTTATTTGGGGATGACAGGTAATATCCTTATGACTTTTAATCTTTACTCGTCAATATCACAACTTAAAAAGAAAGAAACTCTCTTATAGTAGAATTTCAGACAACAAAGGCAGCTAGCTGAATGTGGGGAGAACTTTCTTAGCAGTGGGAGAGCCTTAGGTCATATTTCAGAAAGTAAGTCCAATTCCTGATGCTATATCATTTACTCTGTTATCAGGTGTCACAAAAAACTGATAAACAGTGGAAATATTTAGAGGCATGAGACCCGGGAATCAGTCCCAGCTTTGCTACTAACTCCATAGATGAACTGAGGCTCAGTTTCCTGATGTGAAAATTAAGTGTTGGGTTAGAAGAACATTAAAGTTCCTTTTAACTCTAAAAAATTTTGTACTTTAATGTAGTAGTTAATTGCAGACATGGTATTTTCAGGGCTATAAATTTTAAAAATCCTAGTCAATTTTTTTAGTCTTTATTCTACTAATCTATCTACAGGAATGTGCTTTTTACAAATCCTCTAACACATCTCATCTTTTTAAAAAGCTAAGTTAACTAAAAATTCTTACCTTTTTAATTAAGGACTTCAGCCTATAGTTTGGAGCTGTTAAGCAGTATCTGTCAGGTGGCAGTCTGGGTCCTGCATATGGCTTAATCAGTGGTAAGGGCGTTTGATTTTTCTGCCTTGCAATATCCAGTAAAAACTTTAAAAAAAAAATCCTTATTAGAACTACAATTTAAAACATTTTAAGTAAAATGAATTTCAGATAAGTTTGCTCACATCTCTCGGAGGAGGAGAAGTAAAAGACTGATCAGCCCGACACTGAATTGCCAATCTCACATCATCTGCATCAACATTAGGTTTCTTAGCATGGTTTGAATAAATTTTTGCATCATCCAGAATTGTAGTCACATATCCTTTAAGAACAAAACATTATTTTCTTAAACCTATGAAAACAGCTTAATATTTGGTTCTACTAATATGGAAGGTTCTCCTAGTAGGAAGTTTATGAATTTTAGTTCTAATATCTAATTGATCTATATAATTAACAATCTTTTTAATTAAGTTTATTTATTTGAGAGAGAGAGACAAAGAGAGAGAGCATGAGCAGGTTAGGGCAGCGAGAGGGAGAGAGAGAATCCTAAGCAGGCTCTGTGCTGTCACAGCAGAGCCCCAACACGTGGCTCCGTCTCAAACCGGGAAGGAGATCATGACCTGATCAAGAGTCAGAAGCTTAATGACTGTACCACCCAGGCTCCCCTCTATAGGATCAATTTTAAACAGATATCACAGTTTAAATACCCTGGCCCCTAGCCTGAGCTCCTTTTTACTGCTTTAGGCCAAATTCTATGGTATTTATTAACTATTAAAGCAATTTAGTTGAAATAAAACAATCTTTTCAGATTCATAAGTTAGGCAAATTTTTGGTGTTTTGTTAACTTACGGAAAGCAAATTCCAACATTTGATTTATAACCCTTGGTTCATACTCCGTAATTCCCATATCCTTCAGGATTTGTGCCATCACCTGTAGATTCGAATAAAAACGCCAGATATATAATCTAGGTACTAGAAATCAAGACTGGACTGAAGGTAGTATTTATATTTATGATACTAGGTCTCCCTTTCTCTGGGCTTCAAACTTGTACTGATATCCTTTTCCTTTCAAGTGTGTGTCAGAATCACACCCAAACCGGTCATACCTTCTGCTAAAAACTTTATTTTTTGGCGGGGATGGGGGCGGGGGCAAAGAGGGAAGAAAGAGGCCCCAGTTGCCTTTCCCAGCGGGAAAGGCAGGGGTGGTTACAGCTGGTTGTCATTTTCGTGTATGGTGATGGGGGAAGCTAGCATCAGAACCCTGGACGTGAGAGTCCCAGCTGGCCAACCGGGCGAGACCACAAAGCGTCTGGGCCCAAGGCCCAGGAGACAAAGCAAGGTGGCTCGACTGCGCACTCCGGCGGGCCGCAAGCCTCCCTCTAGCGGGGCCGCGGGAGTTGCGGGAGAAGCGCCCCAGGGTCCAGGGTCCCCCCTTATCCCACTCCCGCCTGCTTTGGCTGGGCTGAAGCTGGCACGCAAACCCAGCCTCAGGCCCTCCGCCGGGGTCTGCCTCCCAAGACGATGGCCGCACGGAGCTTCATGCCCCGCCTCTCATCCTTCGCACTTACCAAGGCATCTCTCGGAGCGTTCTTGAGAGGCGCCATCTTGCTCGACTCCATGTTATCCTGCCACCCGTCATCCGGGGAGAGAGGGCTGCTCGCTGGCTCCTCGCTCAGGCTCCACCCCTGCGGGGTGCGGAAGGCGGGGTTTCAACGCCAGGCCCGCGGGCTGCTGCTTTTCTGCTGCTACTCAACTCTGTGGAGGCTGAGGGCAGCCGGACTAGCAGAGCCGGCGGGCCCTGGAGGATTGGCAGAGACCAGTAAGCCTTCCCCGGGGAACCCTCAGCCAAAGCTTGGAAGAGCCGAGAAGCTTGTCATTCTAGAGCTGTTCTCCGGTAAAATGTACCAAATAGGTAACCCTTGGCTTTGCTGGGACCCCTCTTCACACTTTCCCTGCTCCCACTCTGGCCCTTCCATCTCCCTGTAATACCTGGACACAAGTCCTGCCTCCAAGTGCCATTGTGATAGGATTGCCTGTGTAAAGAACACCCAGTTAGATTTTCAGATCAACCATGAATACGTTTTCATCCAAAGTATATCCCAAACACTACACAGGCTATACTTATGTATAAAATTATTTGTGGTTGATCTTACATTTAAGTTTAGCTTGGCGTTCTGTATTTTCATTTGTTAAATCTGGCAACAGCAGGCCTTTGGTCAACTCTCGTCAAGATCAACACCCTGTCATCGTCACTCATTTAATACTGATGAAAAGCTAAAGCCTTTGTGGGCCTGCAAGATTCCCTACCCTGTGGAGCCCCTCCAGCCTTGTCGCTTGTCATTCAGTAATTTTCTCCTCTCCCCAGTCTCCGCAGAATAACATGAGTGACTTTCAAAAACACATGCATCAGTTAACCATCTCTGGCTTAAAGTGTCCCTAACAGAACTCTTTCTTATTCTTCCACAATCCACCAATGTCCTAGTGTCCTCTAACCTTCAAAAAGGCACTCTAAACTACCGAGGCCAGTAACAGCAGCCAGCCATGTTATACATCCTCCCCGCAATCCACACTCAATCTGTAAAAAGTCTTATCAGGGCCACCTCCCAAAGTTGGACCATGTCTGTGTCTCCACATCCTCATCCAGTGCTAACCACGCTAACAGTCCAAACCAACAGCTGTACTCACCAAGACTACAAAGGTCCCGGAAATAGGTCCAAACGGATCTCTCAGTCATAAATCAGATAATTATACTTTCTTTAAAGCCCTCTAAAGGCTTCCTTCACAAAACATTCATACTGGATTTCTGAGGGTTAGCAGACCCTTTAGTTTTGGACACCAGCTCACCTCATCCGGCTCCACTGAATCAGTCATCGACCAGTCAGCCATCTTGAATATGAGGCAGATCCGCAAGAATCACGTGTCCTTAACACACTGTTTCCAGCGGGAACACTGATCCTGTGGTCCCACAAGCACCTTTCTCCGCTGATCGTGAACAACCACTGTTTAAGACTACTAATGATTTTCTCGCTTTGGAATAGGTAGTACATGCACAAGGCACAAAATTTTAAAAGTACATTTAAAAAAAATAAAAAGAAACCCTTTCTGGTTTGTTCTAGCCACTAATTTATCTTTCATAGGAAGCACCACTGATTACCAGTTTCTTGTCTATGTAATTTACAAATAGCAATTCTTTAATTTTTTGTTTCCCCATCTGAATGGTACTATTTAGTTGGGGTGATGAACCTTTAGAGCGCCAACACAGGACACAGCTATACTAGATGAAAAGACCTATAATATATAATTAAAAACTGTGATCATGTGTTATTGATTTGATATAAAAATATAAAAGTAGATGTTTAAAATTATGTTTTTCTATATTTTCTGTAATATACATGCTATCATTTAAACAATAGGGCATGGAGGAGGGTACTTGTTGGGATGAGCACTGGGTGTTGTATGGAAACCAACTTGACAATAACTTATATTAAAAAAATAAACAAGACAATAGGACTAGTTAAGAGTGACAATTAGTATTAATAGTAGGACTAATTAAATACTTTCTGTGAGAAAATATGACAATATTTTTCATATTTCTGTCCCATTACAGTAATTTATTTTAATTCTTGGATATTAAAATTTTATAAGTTGCTTTATATATTCTTAGTTTACATAAATGTAAGACTTTTTAAAAAGGAGAATGTGAGGGGCGCCTGGGTGGCTTAGTTGGTTAAGCGTCCGACTTTCGCTTAGGTCATGAACTCGCGGTTCGTGGGTTCGAGCCCCGCGTCGGGCTCTGTGCTGACTGCCAGCTCAGAGCCTGGAGCCTATTTCAGTCTGTGACTCCCTCTCTCTCTGACCCTCCCCTGCTCACGCTGTCTCTCTCTCTCTCCCTCCTAGAAATAAATTAAAAAAAAAACATTAAAAAAAAATTTAAAAAGGAGAATGTGAATACATTATGGCAAGTTAAACATATCTTCTATTGCTTATATTTAGTAAAAATAACAATGAAATGTTTCTCTTGGCCCCATGTTACAGTAAGATAATTTTACTCTTTCTATTTCTTTTCCAGTAATACTTCTCTGAACTGCCTGCAGCAATTAACATCCTTCTTTTCTTTTATGTAGTGGTAAAACTGAATACAGTCTAACATAATATTCACTTTGATAATGAATTTTTGGTCTTATCAAGTCCACATTAGACTGATTCTTGGTGTCAGTCCAGTGTGGTGACATCAACCTAAATGTCCTTTAAAAAAAAGTGTTTGAGTATGTAATATTCCTAAGTATTACTTGGAATAGCAAGCAGGTTTTTATATTTGTAGGAATTAGTTCTAAGCTCTCCAGAAATATCTATTCACTTAACACTGGAGGTTTTGTCTTGGTATAACAGTTATTTGTCAGTTAGATAGGCACTTTGCATCTATACTTTTATCCTTTTTTTTTACTTCAAGTTTTTATTTATTAATTTTTCTTTTTTTCTTTTTCTTTACTTTAAATTCAAGTTAGTTAACACAGTGTAGTCTTGCCTTTAGGAGTAGAACACAGTGATTCATCTCTTACGTGTGACAACCAGTACTCATCCCAAAAAATGCCCTCCTCAGTGCCTAGCACTCATTTAGCCCATCCCCCCACCCACCTCCCCTGCAACAACCCTCAGCTTGTTCTCTGTATTTAGGAGTCTCTTATGGTTTGCCTCCCTCTCTGTTTTTATTTTATTTTCCCTTCCTTTCCTTATGTTCATCTCAAATTTCTCAAATTCCACATATGAGTGAAATCATGATATCTGTCTTTCTCTGACTGACTTCTTTCGCTTAGCATAATACACTCTAGTTCCATCCACATTGTTGCAAATGGCAAGATTTTATTCTTTTTGACTGCCAAGTAATAGTTCATATATATACATACCATATCGTCTTTATCCATTCATCAGTTGATGGACATTTGGGCTCTTTCCATAATTTGGCTATTGTCGAGAGTGCTGTTATAAACATTGGGGTGCATGTGCCCCTTTAAATCACACTCCTGTATCCTTTGGATAAATTTTTAGCAGTCAATGCTATTACTGGGTGGTAGAGTAGTTCTATTTTGAATTTTTTAAAAAACTTCCATACTGTTTTCCAGTGTGGCTGCACCAGTTAGCATTCCCTCCAACAGTGCAAAAGAGATCCTCTTTCTCCACATCATTGCCAAAATCCACTGTTTCCTGAGTTGTTAGTTTTAGCCATTCTGACAGGTGTGAGGTGGTATCTCATTGTGGTTTTGATTTGTATTCTCCTGATGATAAGTGATGTTGAGCATCTTTTCATGTGTCTATTAGACTTCTGGATGTCTTGTTTGGAAAAGTGTTTATTCATGTCCTCTGCCCATTTTTTCACTGGATTTTTTTTTTTCAGGTGTTGAGTTTGGTAAGTTCTTTGTAGATTTTGGATACTAACCCTTTATCTGATATGTCATTTGCAAATATCTTCTCCCACTTCATCAATGGACTTTCGGTTTTGTTGAATGTTTGCTTTGCAGTGCAGAAGCTTTTTATCTTGATGAATTGAGATGGTTCATTTTTGCTTTTATTTTCCTTGCCTCTAGAGACATGTCAAGTAAGAAGTTGCTGCAGCCTAGGTCAAAAAGGTTGCTGCCTCTTTTCTCCTATAGGATTTTAATGGTTTCCTGTCTCACATTTATGTCTTTCATCCACTTTTTTTTTTTTTTTTTTCTAGGAGAGAGACAGCGTGAGCAGGGGAGGGTCAGAGAGAGAGAGAGAAACAAAAACTGAAAAAGGCTCCAGGCTCTGAGCTGGCAGTCAGCACAGAGCCCGATGTGGGGCTCGAACCCACGAACTGTGAGATCATGACCTAAGCGAAAGTCAGACACTCAACCGACTAAGCCACCCAGGCGCCCCGTCTTTCATCCACTTTGAATTTATTTTTGTGTATAGTGTAAAAAAGGGGTCCAGTTTCATTCTTCTGCGTATTGCTGTCCAGTTCTCCCAGCACCATTTGCAGAATAGACTATCCTTTTTTCCATTGGATACTCTTTCCTGCTTTTTCAAAGAGTAGTTGGCCATATATTTGTGGGTCCATTTCTGGGTTCTCTATTCTATTCCATTGATCTAGGTGTCTGTTTTTGTGTCAATACCATACTGTCTTGATGATTAAAGCTTTGTAATACACCTTAAAGTCCAGAATTGTGATGCATGATCATGAGAGGGGCAGAAAGAGGGGGAGACACAGAATCTGAAGCAGGATCTAGGCTCTGAGCTGTCAGCACAGAGCCTGACGTGGGGTTCAAACTCACAAACCATGAGATCATGACCTGACCTGAAGTCGGATGCTCAGCTGACTGAGCCACCCAGGTGCCCCTGGCTTGGTTTTCTTCAGCATTGCTTTGGCTATTCAGGGTATTTTATGCTTCCATACAAATTTTGGGATTGTTTCTTCTAGCTCTGTGGAGAATGCTGGTGTCATTTTGGTAGGGATTGCACTGAATGTGTAGATTGCTTTGGGGATTTTCTTCATTTAACAGTATTTGTTCTTCCAATCATGAGAATGGAATGTTTTTCCTTTTCTTTGTATTGTCTTCAATTTCTTTCATAAGCTTTCTGTAGTTTTCAGCACACAGATATTTTATCTCTTTGGTTAGGTTTATTCCTGGGTATCTTATGGGTTTTGGTGCAATTGTAAATGGGATCAATTCTGTGATATCTTTTTCTGCTGCTTCATTATTGGTGTATAGAAATGCAACTTATTTCTGTGTATTGATTTTATATCTTGCGACTTTGCTGAATTCATGTATCAGCTCTAACAGTTTTTTTGTGGAGTCTTCAGGTTTCCCATGTAGAGTGTCATGTCATCTGTGAAGAGTGAAAGTTTTACTTCTTCCTTGCTGATTTGTATGCCTTTTATTTCTTTTTGTTACCTGCTTGCTGAGGCTAGGACTTCCAGTAGTATGTTGAACAACAATGGTGGGAGTGGACATCTCAGGTGTGTTCCTGACCTTAGGGGGAAAGCTCTCAGTTTCTCCCCATTGAGGATGATATTAGCTGTGGGCATTTCATATATGGCTTTTATGATGATAAGATATCTTCCTTCTATCCCTACTTTCTTGAGGGTTTTTATCATGAAAGGATGCTGTATCTTGTCAAACGCTTTTTCTGCATCTCTTGAAATAATCATATAGTTCCTATCCTTTCTTTTATTAATGTGATATATCACATTCATTGATTTGCAAATATTGAACCAGCCCTAGGAGTAAATTCCATTTGATCATGGTGAATAATTCTTTTAATGTACTGTTGGATTTGATTTGCTAGTATCTTGTTGAGAATTTTTGCATCCACCTTCATCAGGGATATTGGACTGCAGTTTTCCTTTTTAGTGGGGTCTTTGGTTTTAGATGCAAGGTCATGTTGGCTTTGTAGACTGAGTTTGGAAGCTTTCTGTCCATTTCTATTTTTTAGAACAGTTTGAGGAGAATAGTTTTAACTCTTCTTGAAATGTCTGGTAGAATTTCCATAGGAAGCCATCTGGCCCAGGACTCTTATTTGCTTGGAGATTTTTGATAACCAATTCAATTCATTCACTGTTTATGGGTCTGTTCAAGTTTTCTATTTCTTCCCATTTGAATTTTGGTAATGTGTGAGTGTCTAGGAATTTGACAGTTTCTTCCAGATTGTTCCGTTTGTTGGCATATAATTTTTCATACTATTCACTTACAATTGTATTTCTGTGGTGTTAGTTGTGATCTCTCCTCTTTCCTTTGTGATTTTATCCATTTGGGTTCTCTCTTCTTTTTGAGAAATCTGGCTAAGGGTTTATCAATTTTGTGTATTCTCTCAAAAAACCAGCCCCTTAGTTTCATTGATCTGTTTTGTTTGTCTGTTTGGATTTCTCATTGTTTATTTCTGCTCTAATCTTTATTATTTTCTTTCTTCTGCTGGCTTTGTGCTTTATTTGGTGCACCCTTCCAGCTTTTTTAAGTGTGAGGTTAGGTTTTGTATTTGGATCCTTTCTTGTTTCTTGAGATAGGCCTGAATTACAATGTATTTTCCTCTTAGGACTGCCATTGCTGCATACCAAAGGATTTAGACTGTTGTGTTTTCATTTTAATTTGCTTCCATGTATTTTTAAAAAATTTCTTCTTTAATTTCCTGGTTTAACCCATTCATCGTTTAGTAGGATGTTATTTAACCTTCATGCTTCTAAGCACTTTCCAAATTTTGTCTTGTGGTTCATTTCAAGATTCATAGCATTGTGACTGAAAATATGCATGGTATGATCTCAATATTTTTGTACCTGTTGAGAGCTTATCTGTGACCCAATATGTGTCCTGTTCTGTAGAATGTTCCGTGTACAGTCAAGAATAATACGTATTCTGCTACTTTAAGATGAAATGTTGTGAATATATGTGTTAAGTCCATCTGGTCTAGTGTGTCATTCAGAGCCATTGTTTCTTTGTTGATTTTCTCCACAGGTGATCTGTCCATTGCTATAAGTGGAGCATTAAAATTTCCTACAATAATATTATTATCAATAAGTTTGCTTATGTTCATGATTAATTGATTTATATATTTGGGTGTTCTTCATGTTGGGGCATAAATATATATAATTGTTAGCTCTTCTTGATGGATAGACTCCTTAATTATGATATAATGCCCTTCTTCATCTCTTGTTAGTCTTTGTTTTAAAATCTAGTTTGTCTGATATAAGTATGGCTACTCTGGCTTTCTTTTGACATCCATTAGAATTGATAGATGGTTCTTCATCCGTTCCCTTTCAATCTGCAGGTGTCCTTAGGTCTAAAGTGAGTGTCTTTTAGGCACACAGCTGGGATTCAAAGCCCTAAGTCTTTTTTAAAAATATTTTTTAACATTTATTTATTTTTGAGAGAGATACACAGAGTGTGAGTGGGGAAGAGGCAGAAAGAGAGAGAGAGGGAAACACAAAATCTGAAGTGGGCTTCAGGCTCTGAGCTGTCAGCATAGAGCCTGACATGGGACTCAAACTCACAAAGGGTGATATCATGCCCTGAGCCGAAGTCAGAAGCTTAACTGACTGAGCCACCCAGGTGCCTCAAACCCCTAAGTCTTAAAAGGCCTGGCATGGTGCAGATCCACTCCCCTTCTCCAGTATACAGCCTCTCCACCCTGCTGATGAAAGGCCTTTGGCTGGCACCTGCAGGGTCTTTTGTCCTTGGAGTGTCAACAAACCCTCTTCCCAAAGTACTCCAGGAAGGGGACTTCTCTCCCAGTGAGCCCTCGAGATCACTACATCTTGCTATGCACTCTGGGGCCAACTCCCTCCTCCCTAGGAGTGTGCATCATAACTCCACTCTAGATAAAGTCACGCACTTTGAAAGCCTCTGAGTTTCAGTTCCAAAGGCTGTTTGCAAAAAAGAACTGGCACTCCCCATTTTTCTTGTTCCCCAGTCCCTGGTCCGGAGAGGTTTTCCTCTTGTGCTAACCTGATGGCGTACTATCTCAGCCCCTGTCTCTTTCCCTTTTGATTCTCCACACAAAGGGTTCTCTCTCCTGTGGCTATGTTGTTTTTGTTCTAGTCTACACATAACATCAGGCATCTTGGGCACAGTAAGTTAATTATTTTCTAGTCTCCATATGACCTCTTCAAAGATCATCAAAGCAATTTTAGAGAGACAGCATGTACATTTCTGTTTTACTGTAATCCTTTTTCTCCATTCTTATCCTCAATATATTTACAAATTAAAGGACATTTGTCTTGTCCCAAATTTTGAAAATAATTTTAGAGCAGGCCAATAATTTAACACCTTTCTTTTTTTAAAAAAAAATTTTTTTTTAATTTATTATTTCTAGGAGAGAGAGAGAGAGACAGCGTGAGCAGGGGAGGGTCAGAGAGAGAGGGAGTCACAGACTGAAACAGGCTCCAGGCTCTGAGCTGGCAGTCAGCACAGAGCCCGATGTGGGGCTCGAACCCACGAACTGTGAGATCATGACCTAAGCGAAAGTCAGACACTCAACCGACTAAGCCACCCAGGCGCCCCGTCTTTCATCCACTTTGAATTTATTTTTGTGTATAGTGTAAAAAAGGGGTCCAGTTTCATTCTTCTGCGTATTGCTGTCCAGTTCTCCCAGCACCATTTGCAGAATAGACTATCCTTTTTTCCATTGGATACTCTTTCCTGCTTTTTCAAAGAGTAGTTGGCCATATATTTGTGGGTCCATTTCTGGGTTCTCTATTCTATTCCATTGATCTAGGTGTCTGTTTTTGTGTCAATACCATACTGTCTTGATGATTAAAGCTTTGTAATACACCTTAAAGTCCAGAATTGTGATGCATGATCATGAGAGGGGCAGAAAGAGGGGGAGACACAGAATCTGAAGCAGGATCTAGGCTCTGAGCTGTCAGCACAGAGCCTGACGTGGGGTTCAAACTCACAAACCATGAGATCATGACCTGACCTGAAGTCGGATGCTCAGCTGACTGAGCCACCCAGGTGCCCCTGGCTTGGTTTTCTTCAGCATTGCTTTGGCTATTCAGGGTATTTTATGCTTCCATACAAATTTTGGGATTGTTTCTTCTAGCTCTGTGGAGAATGCTGGTGTCATTTTGGTAGGGATTGCACTGAATGTGTAGATTGCTTTGGGGATTTTCTTCATTTAACAGTATTTGTTCTTCCAATCATGAGAATGGAATGTTTTTCCTTTTCTTTGTATTGTCTTCAATTTCTTTCATAAGCTTTCTGTAGTTTTCAGCACACAGATATTTTATCTCTTTGGTTAGGTTTATTCCTGGGTATCTTATGGGTTTTGGTGCAATTGTAAATGGGATCAATTCTGTGATATCTTTTTCTGCTGCTTCATTATTGGTGTATAGAAATGCAACTTATTTCTGTGTATTGATTTTATATCTTGCGACTTTGCTGAATTCATGTATCAGCTCTAACAGTTTTTTTGTGGAGTCTTCAGGTTTCCCATGTAGAGTGTCATGTCATCTGTGAAGAGTGAAAGTTTTACTTCTTCCTTGCTGATTTGTATGCCTTTTATTTCTTTTTGTTACCTGCTTGCTGAGGCTAGGACTTCCAGTAGTATGTTGAACAACAATGGTGGGAGTGGACATCTCAGGTGTGTTCCTGACCTTAGGGGGAAAGCTCTCAGTTTCTCCCCATTGAGGATGATATTAGCTGTGGGCATTTCATATATGGCTTTTATGATGATAAGATATCTTCCTTCTATCCCTACTTTCTTGAGGGTTTTTATCATGAAAGGATGCTGTATCTTGTCAAACGCTTTTTCTGCATCTCTTGAAATAATCATATAGTTCCTATCCTTTCTTTTATTAATGTGATATATCACATTCATTGATTTGCAAATATTGAACCAGCCCTAGGAGTAAATTCCATTTGATCATGGTGAATAATTCTTTTAATGTACTGTTGGATTTGATTTGCTAGTATCTTGTTGAGAATTTTTGCATCCACCTTCATCAGGGATATTGGACTGCAGTTTTCCTTTTTAGTGGGGTCTTTGGTTTTAGATGCAAGGTCATGTTGGCTTTGTAGACTGAGTTTGGAAGCTTTCTGTCCATTTCTATTTTTTAGAACAGTTTGAGGAGAATAGTTTTAACTCTTCTTGAAATGTCTGGTAGAATTTCCATAGGAAGCCATCTGGCCCAGGACTCTTATTTGCTTGGAGATTTTTGATAACCAATTCAATTCATTCACTGTTTATGGGTCTGTTCAAGTTTTCTATTTCTTCCCATTTGAATTTTGGTAATGTGTGAGTGTCTAGGAATTTGACAGTTTCTTCCAGATTGTTCCGTTTGTTGGCATATAATTTTTCATACTATTCACTTACAATTGTATTTCTGTGGTGTTAGTTGTGATCTCTCCTCTTTCCTTTGTGATTTTATCCATTTGGGTTCTCTCTTCTTTTTGAGAAATCTGGCTAAGGGTTTATCAATTTTGTGTATTCTCTCAAAAAACCAGCCCCTTAGTTTCATTGATCTGTTTTGTTTGTCTGTTTGGATTTCTCATTGTTTATTTCTGCTCTAATCTTTATTATTTTCTTTCTTCTGCTGGCTTTGTGCTTTATTTGGTGCACCCTTCCAGCTTTTTTAAGTGTGAGGTTAGGTTTTGTATTTGGATCCTTTCTTGTTTCTTGAGATAGGCCTGAATTACAATGTATTTTCCTCTTAGGACTGCCATTGCTGCATACCAAAGGATTTAGACTGTTGTGTTTTCATTTTAATTTGCTTCCATGTATTTTTAAAAAATTTCTTCTTTAATTTCCTGGTTTAACCCATTCATCGTTTAGTAGGATGTTATTTAACCTTCATGCTTCTAAGCACTTTCCAAATTTTGTCTTGTGGTTCATTTCAAGATTCATAGCATTGTGACTGAAAATATGCATGGTATGATCTCAATATTTTTGTACCTGTTGAGAGCTTATCTGTGACCCAATATGTGTCCTGTTCTGTAGAATGTTCCGTGTACAGTCAAGAATAATACGTATTCTGCTACTTTAAGATGAAATGTTGTGAATATATGTGTTAAGTCCATCTGGTCTAGTGTGTCATTCAGAGCCATTGTTTCTTTGTTGATTTTCTCCACAGGTGATCTGTCCATTGCTATAAGTGGAGCATTAAAATTTCCTACAATAATATTATTATCAATAAGTTTGCTTATGTTCATGATTAATTGATTTATATATTTGGGTGTTCTTCATGTTGGGGCATAAATATATATAATTGTTAGCTCTTCTTGATGGATAGACTCCTTAATTATGATATAATGCCCTTCTTCATCTCTTGTTAGTCTTTGTTTTAAAATCTAGTTTGTCTGATATAAGTATGGCTACTCTGGCTTTCTTTTGACATCCATTAGAATTGATAGATGGTTCTTCATCCGTTCCCTTTCAATCTGCAGGTGTCCTTAGGTCTAAAGTGAGTGTCTTTTAGGCACACAGCTGGGATTCAAAGCCCTAAGTCTTTTTTAAAAATATTTTTTAACATTTATTTATTTTTGAGAGAGATACACAGAGTGTGAGTGGGGAAGAGGCAGAAAGAGAGAGAGAGGGAAACACAAAATCTGAAGTGGGCTTCAGGCTCTGAGCTGTCAGCATAGAGCCTGACATGGGACTCAAACTCACAAAGGGTGATATCATGCCCTGAGCCGAAGTCAGAAGCTTAACTGACTGAGCCACCCAGGTGCCTCAAACCCCTAAGTCTTAAAAGGCCTGGCATGGTGCAGATCCACTCCCCTTCTCCAGTATACAGCCTCTCCACCCTGCTGATGAAAGGCCTTTGGCTGGCACCTGCAGGGTCTTTTGTCCTTGGAGTGTCAACAAACCCTCTTCCCAAAGTACTCCAGGAAGGGGACTTCTCTCCCAGTGAGCCCTCGAGATCACTACATCTTGCTATGCACTCTGGGGCCAACTCCCTCCTCCCTAGGAGTGTGCATCATAACTCCACTCTAGATAAAGTCACGCACTTTGAAAGCCTCTGAGTTTCAGTTCCAAAGGCTGTTTGCAAAAAAGAACTGGCACTCCCCATTTTTCTTGTTCCCCAGTCCCTGGTCCGGAGAGGTTTTCCTCTTGTGCTAACCTGATGGCGTACTATCTCAGCCCCTGTCTCTTTCCCTTTTGATTCTCCACACAAAGGGTTCTCTCTCCTGTGGCTATGTTGTTTTTGTTCTAGTCTACACATAACATCAGGCATCTTGGGCACAGTAAGTTAATTATTTTCTAGTCTCCATATGACCTCTTCAAAGATCATCAAAGCAATTTTAGAGAGACAGCATGTACATTTCTGTTTTACTGTAATCCTTTTTCTCCATTCTTATCCTCAATATATTTACAAATTAAAGGACATTTGTCTTGTCCCAAATTTTGAAAATAATTTTAGAGCAGGCCAATAATTTAACACCTTTCTTTTTTTAAAAAAAAATTTTTTTTTAATTTATTATTTCTAGGAGAGAGAGAGAGAGACAGCGTGAGCAGGGGAGGGTCAGAGAGAGAGGGAGTCACAGACTGAAACAGGCTCCAGGCTCTGAGCTGGCAGTCAGCACAGAGCCCGACGCGGGGCTCGAACCCACGAACGTGAGATCATGACTTAAGCGAAAGTCGGACGCTTAACCGACTAAGCCACCCAGGCGCCCCAATTTAACACGTTTCTATGGCCAGTAACAGTAATAGCCATCATCTAAAGCACAGGTTTTACAGAAATTTACTCCTTCCATTTTTTTTTATTTTTTACATACATGTACATATATATTTGATTGAAAAATAAATGTTAGCTTATAATTAATATTTGAAAGGATACTCTAAAATTTCTGTTATGGTACTTTACACAAATTCTTTTTTTTTTTTTTTTACAAATAGTTTATTGTCAAATTAGTTTCCACATAACACTCAGTGTCTTTACACAAATTCTTAATACAGTCATCTTCCAAAACCCTAATGATGTTACCTTATTTATTTATTTATTTACAAATAGTTTATATATATATATTTTTTCAAATAGTTTATTGTCAAGTTGGTTTCCATATAACACCCAGTGCTCATCCCCACAAGTGCCCTCCTCCATGTCCATCTCCCCCCTCCCCCCCACACCCATCAGTCTACTCCTTCCATTTTAATAAGTAGAAAATCTTGGGGCACCTGGGTGGCTTAGTCGGTTAAGCGTCCGACTTTCGCTTAGGTCATGATCTCGCAGTTTGTGGGTTCGAGCCCCGCGTCGGGCTCTGTGCTGACTGCCGGCTCAGAGCCTGGAGCCTGTTTCAGTCTGTGACTCCCTCTCTCTCTGACCCTCCCCTGCTCACGCTGTCTCTCTCCTAGAAATAAATAAAACATTTTAAAAAATTAAAAAAAAAGAAAATCTTATTAGATGGTTCTCCACATTTTGAGAAAACTTAAAAGTGAATAAAGTTTCATTATGAAATCTTCAATCGCCCAGGTAAGCAAATAACTTTCCTTTTTTTCCCAGCAGTATTGTGTATAAGGTATACGTACACTTAGCAGATAAAATCTTTTCATTTTCGAGAGAGGAGGCAAGATGGCAGAGAAGTAGGGAGCTCCGTACATTTCACTCACCCCCATCTCTCACACGGAGAAGGTCTGAAGTCATAGGAACCCTTAGAGAATCCAGGAATTTGGAAGGAAAAGGAGACAGAGTTCACTGAGAAAACCTTATAGCGTGAGTGCGAACTGGGGAAGATAAAATCGGGCCAGGACTGGAGACACAGAAGGAAGGGGGGGGAATTCCACTTTGAGGGGAGCCGCAGTGAGTCTAGGGGGGAAAAAAAGAAAGAGTGGCTGAAACTGCTCAAGACACTGTCTCTGTCACTGGAGAAGAGAAAAACCTCTGCTTGGGACACAGAGGGATCCGGTTTCCTGCTGTCCAGCTGACCCTAGGCGGGCACTTGACCCAGGCGACCCTGGGAGAAACTGCTCCTCACTCGCCAGCTCGACCTGAAGGGGATGTGAGCAGCGCCTGAATAGCGCTGTTATGTTTTTGGCTCGGCTGGACCCCCAGGGGGAAGCAAGAGGCTTGATACTGCTCTGAGGGACTTGCCCACGATTTTATATTTCAGGCGACGGGACACAGAGAGACCCGGCTTCCTGCTGTCCAGCTGACCCTAGGCGGACACTTGATCCAGGTGACCCCTGGAGAAACTGCTCCTCCCTCGCCAGCTCGACCTGGAGGGGACTTGAGCAGCGGCTTCCCGGCTCGATCCCCAGGGGGAAGGCAAGAGGCTTGAAAGTGCTCTGAGGGACTCGCCTGCGAGTTTATATTTTGGGCAATATCAATGGGGTGCACAGACTGAGATCTGGAAACGAGGCCTGGCTTGGGATATAGAGCTCAGCCCACCTTGGCTACGCCCCCGGCACAGGGAGATTACACCCAAAAGAGTGAATTGCAATGCTTGGCTCGAGAAGGGACTGGGCTCCGCCACTTTTCTCCCAACAACCACCAAAGCAGGACCCCCACGGGACGCACTGGACCAAATCATGCCCATCCCCGCTAGAGAACTGTCCCCCCCCCTTTTGTTTTTACTGGAGCCGTGGCAAACCCTGATTAATTCTGGTCACTGGCTTGCTTAAACAGTCACATTTAATCCATTCCCTAGATGTAAATTCTACACATCCACTGCTACCTTTTTATCTCTTTATTTCTGGAGTAATCAGACTATATAGTTTCTCTGCGTAGAATTATCGTCATTTCTTTCACCTCTTCTCCAACCATATTCCCCTCTTTCTCTCTCTGAATTAAGCCTCTTAGTCTTTCTGCCTGCTCATTTCATCTGCAATTTCGCTTCCTCCCCACCCTGTCATTTCTCTCTTTGTATATACTCTTCCATCAATGCAGCATACACCTGGCTTTTTATTTGTAGCTGGGAATTCTGGTTCTATGCGTTAGACTATCCTTCGTCTATTGGGGTTTTTTTCTTTTTCTTTTTCTTTTCTTGTTTTTTCTTTTTTTATATATTTTTTATTTTTATTATTCATCTTCTCTCCTTCCTCTTTTTTTTATGTGTCCCTTCTTTTTTTCTTTCTCTTTCTCCCTTTCTGTTTGCATGTTTATTGGCTTTATTTGTCTGTTTGTGTGTCTATGTCCCCTGTGTGTTTGTCTGTCTGTTTTTTTCCCATGGCTACCTCACGAAACAAGCCAAAGTAAACATGGTGGAGAGTCTCAAATACCACTATGAGTAGGAAAATGAAATAATCAAGGTCTCAACAAGAGACCAAGAGACACCATTCAATGAACACTTTCTGAAAAGGCAGGCCCTGGACAGTCAAAGAGCCTTCTTTGGTACAGCAGCACTCGCAGGCTCAGAGTGCATAACAAGCTTTTAAAACTAACAAGAGATAGAAAGCTAACCAAAATGACTAAATGGAAGAACTCTACTGCAAAGAAATTCCAGGAAGAATTGATAGTTAAAGAACTGCTCAAAACAGACATAAGCAACATAACTGAACAAGAATTTAGAACAATAGTCATAAAATTAACTGCTGGCCTTGAAAAAGACATGAAAGATATCAGAGAAACTATTGCTACAAAGACTATGGAGCTTAAAAATAGTTGTGATGATTTCAAAAATTCTATAAATGACATGCAAAATAAAATGGAGGCGTCCAATGCACGGATTGAAGAGGCAGAAAGGAGAATAAGTATTTAGAAGACAGTATTATAGAAAAAGAGGAAGCTGAGAAAAAGAGAGATAAACTGAAACGGGAACATGAAAGGAGATTTCTAGAACTCAGCGACACAATCAAATGGAATAATATCTGTATCATAGGAATTCCAGAAGAGGAAGAGAGAGGGAAAGGTGCTGAAGGAGTCCTTGAACAAATTATAGCAGAGAACTTCCCCAATCTGGGGAAAGAAATGAACATTGAAATCCAAGAATCACAGAGAACACCCCTCAGACGTAACGAGAATCGATTTTCTGCACAACATATCATAGTGAATCTGGCAAAATAGAAGGACAAAGAGAGAATACTGAAAGCAGCTAGGGATAAAGAGCAAAGGGAAATCTATCAGAGTGGTGACAGACCTGTCTACTGAAACTTGGCAGGCCAGACAGGAATGGCAGGAAATCTTCAATGTGATGAACAGAAAAAATCTGCAGCCAAGAATCCTCTATCCAGCAAGCCTGTCATTCAGAATAGAAGGAGAGATAAAAGTCTACCCACATGTACCCCAATGTTCATAGCAGCACTCTCCACAATAGCTAAAACATGGAAAGAGCCTAAGTGTCCATCAACTGATGAATGGATCAAGAAGATGTGGTTTATCTATACGACGGAATACTACATGGCAATGAGAAAGAATGAAATCTGGCCATGTGTAGCAACATGGATGGACCTTGAGGGTGTTATGCTGAGCGAAATAAGTCAGGCAGAGAAGGACAAATATCATGTTTGCACATATAGGAGGATTAGGAGGAACTTAACGGAGGACCATGGGGGAGAAGGGGGGAAATGGTAGGGGAAAGGGAGAGTGGCAAACTATGAGAGACTCTTGAATGCTGAGAACAAACTGAGGACTGATGGATGTGGGGGGGGAGGGGGGAGATGGGCATGGAGCGGGGCGCTTGTGGGGCTGAGCATTGAGTGTTATATGGAAACCAACTTGACAATAAACTATTTGTAAAAATACAAAAAAAAGCCTACCCACATAAACAAAGATTGAAAGAATTCATCACCACTAAACCAGCTCTATAAGAAATCCTGACAGGGACTCTCTGAGGGAAATGTTGCAAGGAACGCAAGATACCAGAGTCACCACCACAAGCATAAATCCCAGAAAGGACACAATGACTCTAAACCCATATATTTAAATAATAACACTGAATGTAAATGGATTAAATGCCCCAATCAAAAGACATATGGTAGCAGAATGGATAAAGAAACAAAATCCATCTATTTGCTGTCTACAAGAAACTCATTTTAGACTGGAGGACACCTTCAGATTGAAAGTAAGGGGATGGAGAAATCTCTATCATGCTACTGGAAGTCAAAAGAAAGCTGGAGTAGCTATACTTATATCAGACAAACTGGACTTTAAATTAAAGGCACTAACGGGGACAGGGGCAAGATGGCGGAGAAGTGAGGAGCTCCGTACATTGCACTCACCCCCATATCTCACACGGAAAAGATCTGAAGCCATAGGAAACCTTACAGAACCCAAGAGATTGGGAGAAAAAGGATGCAGAATCCACTGAGAAAGTCTTCTAATGTGAGTGCTAACTGGGGAACATAAAATCGGACTGGGATCGGAGACTCAAAGGGACGGGGGCGATCCCCCTCTGCGGGGAGTGAGAGGGGAAAGAGAGAGTCCGAGACTACTCAATACACGGTCCCTGTCGCTTGGGAACAGAAAAACCTCCGCTCGGGGCACAGAAGGACCGTGCGCGCCAACTCGTCCTGGAGGGGCTGCCCGCCTACCACTCCTTTGAGCTCCTGGTTGGCTGGACCCTTAGAGGGAAGGTGAAGGGCTTAAAACTGGGAGATTTGCCAATGAGTTCGTGTTTCGGGTAACGAGACACAGAGGGACCTGGTATCCCGCTCTCCAGCGGGCCCAGCGCGGGCCCCAGGCAAACCCCTATCCTTGCTCGCCAAACCAACCTGGGGGAGAAGGGAGCGGCGAATCAGGCTCCATCCCCAGGACTAGGAAAGAGGCTTGGAATTGCCCCGAGGGGATCACCTGTGAGGTTTTGTCTACGGCAATTTCAGTGGGGCGCGTGGACTGGGATTTGGAAACTAGGCCTGGCCTGGGTTAAAGAGCGCAACCCCCTTTGGCTGTGCCCCTGGCACGGGGAGTTTACACACCCAAAAAAGTGAGGTGCAGCGCTTGGTTCAAGAAGGGACTGGAGCGCCTCCACTCTCCTTCCCACAAACACCCAGGCAGAACTCCCGCCTGACACATTGGAACGCACCATGCCCATCACTCCTACAGATATGCCCTCCTCCATTTTTTTTTTTTCCGGAACACTGACCTGATTAACTCTGGTCACTGGGTTGCTTAAACAGTCACATTTAGTCCATTCTGTAGATGTAAATTCTACACCAACCTACCTTATCATCTCTTTCTCTCAGTAGTAATTAGACTATATAGTTTCTCTGGATAACACCAGCGTCCTTCTCTCACCTGTCCAACCATATTCCACCCTTTAGCTCTTAGAAAAAACCTTCTTATCCCTTCTGCCTGTTCATTCTTTCCAATTTTGCCTCATCCTCGCCCTGTCTTCTCTCTCTTTCTCTATGCTCTTCAACCAGCACTGCATACATCATGCTATTTAATTGTAGCTCGGATATCTGGTTATATGTTTTAAACCGTTCTTTGTCCATTAGTTTTCTTCTTTTTTCCTTTTCTTTTCTTCTTTTTGACCTTTTGATGTATTTTTTATTTTCTATTATTCGCCTTCCCTCCTCCGTCTTTTCTCTTGACTTTTTCGTTTTCCATCTCGGTATGCATGTTAATTGGATATGTCTGTGCGTTTGTGTGCCTCTGCTCCCTGTGTGTTTGTCTGTCTGTTTTCTTCTCCAGGGCTACCTCAAGAAACAAGCCAAAGTACACATGGTGGACAGTTCCAAATATCACTACGAGTAGGGAAATAAAATAACCAAGGTCTCAAAAAGAGAGACCAAGAGATACCATTCAAAAAACACTCTCTGAAAGGATAGGCCCTGGACAGTCAAAGAGCCTTCTTTGTTTTTGTTTTTGTTTTTGTTTTTTTTACAAATAGTTTATTGTCAAATTAGTTTCCACATAACACTCAGTGCTCATCCCCATAAGTGTCCTCCTCCATACCCATCCCTCCTCCCCCCCACATCCATCAGTCCTCAGTTTTTGTCAGCATTCAAGAGTCTCTCATGGTTTGCCTCTCTCCCTTTCCCCCACCATTTCCGCCCTTCTTCTCCCCCTTGTTCTTCCGTCAAGTTCCTCCTAATCCTCCTATACGTGCAAACATATGATATTTGTCCTTCTCTGCCTGACTTATTTCGCTCAGCATAACACCC
>NW_024081749.1:172484-207564 GCF_003009895.1 Hyaena hyaena
CTCAGCATAACACCCTCAAGGTCCATCCATGTTGCTACACATGGCCAGATTTCATTGTTTCTCATTGCCATGTAGTATTCCATGGTATAGATAAACCACATCTTCTTGATCCATTCATCTGTTGATGGACACTTAGGCTCTCAAAGAGCCTTCTTTGGTAGAGCAGCACATACAGGTGCAGAGAGCATAACAACTCTTTAAAACTAACAAGAGAAAGCTAGCTAGCTAAACTGACGAAACGAGAGCTCTCCTCCAAAGAAATTCCAAAGAGAATTGACAGCTAAAGAACTGCTCAAAAGAGATATAAGCAGCATAACTGAACAAGATTTTAGAACAATAATCATAAAATTAACGGCTGGGCTTGAAAAAAGCATAGAGGACATCAAAGGAACTATGGCTACAAACAACATGGAGGTTAAAAATAGGCATGATGAATTAAAAAATGCGATAAATGAGATTCATAATAAATTGGAGCCCTCCAATGCATAAATTTAAGAGGCAGAAAGGAGAATAAGTGATTTAGAAGACACCATTATAGAAAAAGAGGAAACTGAGGAAAAGAGAGACAAACTGATCCAGGAACATGAAAGAAGAGTTCGAGAGCTCCGCGATACGGTCAGATGAAACAATATCCGTATCATAGGAATCCCAGAAGAGGATGAGAGAGGGAAAGGTGCTGAAGGAGTCCTGGAAAAAATTATACCAGAGAACTTCCCTGACTTGGGGAAGGAAGTAAACGTTGAAATGCAACAGACACAGAGGACTCCCCTCTGGTGTAATTTGAATCGATCTTCTGCACGGCATATCATAGTAAAAATGGCTAAATATAAGGACAAAGAAAGAATTTTGAAAGCCGCTAGGGAGAAGAGGGCCCTAAAATACAAAGGGAAAACTATCAGAGTGGTGACAGACCTATCTACTGAAACTTGGCAGGCCAGAAAGGAATGGCCGCAAATCAGCAATGTGATGAACAGAAAAACTATGTAGCCAAGAATCTTCTATTGAGCAATCCTGTCATTCAAAATAGAAGGAGAAATAAAAGTCTTTCCAAATAAACAGAAATTGAAACAATTTGTCACCACTAAACCAGCCCTATAAGAAATCCTGAGAGGCACGCTCTGAAGGAAAGGTTGCTAGGAACAAAGATTCCAGAGACACCACCACTAACATGAACCCCACAAAGGACACAAAGACTCTAAACCCACATATTTCAATAATAACACTGAATGTAAATGGGCTGAATGCTCCAATCAAAAGACATAGGGTAGCAGAATGGATAAAAAAACAAAATCCATCTATATGCTGTCTTCAAGAAACTCATTTTAGACTGGAAGTTACCTTCAGATTAAAAGTAAGGGAATGGAGAAATATATATCATGCTACGGGAAATCAAAAGAAAGCTGGAGTAGCTATACTTATATCGGTCAAACTGGACTTTAAATTAAAGACAATAACAAGAGATGAAGAAGGGCACTACATAATAATTACAGGGTCCATCCATCAGCAAGAACTAACTATCATAAATGTCTATGCACTGAATATGGGAGCACCTAAATATCTAAAACAATCACAAACAGAAACAAGCTTATAGATAAGAATGTGCTAATAGCGAGGGACTTTAATACTCCGCTTACAGCAATGGATAGGTCAACCAGACAGAAAATCACTAAAGAAATAATGGACTTGAAAGACACATTGGACTAGATGAATCTGACGGATATATTTAGAACTTTACATCCTGAGGCCAGGAATTTAATTTCTTCTCTAGTGCGCATGGCACATTCTCCAAGATAGATCACATACTGGGACATAAAGCAGCCCTACTAAATATAAAAGAATTGAGATCATACCATGCACACTCTCAGATCATAATGCTTTGAAACTTGAAATCAATCACAGGAAGAAGTCTGGAAAACCTCCAAAAACATGGAGGTTAAAGAACACCCTTCTAAAGAATGAATGGGCCCACCAGGCAATTAGCGATGAAATTAAAAAATATATGGAAACAAATGAAAATGAAAACACAACAATCCAAAATCTATGGGATGCGGCAAAGGCAGTCCAAAGAGGATAGTACATTGCTCTCCAGGCCTATTTCAAGAGATTAGAAAAAGTGCAAGTCCAAAATCTAACAGCTCCCCTAAAGGAACTAGAGGCAGAGCAACAAGAATGCCCTAAACCCAGTAGAAGAAGAGAATAGAAAAAATCAGAGCAGAAATAAACAACATAGAGACCAAAGAAACAATGGAACAGATCCATGACACCAAGAGTTGGTTTTTTGAAAAAATAAACAAAATTAACAAGCCTCTAGCCAGACTTATCAAAAAAAAAAAAAAGAGAGAGCACCCAAATAGACAAAATCATGAATGAAAATGGACTTATTACAACCAACCCCTCAGAAATACAAGCAATTATCAGGGAATACTATGAAAAATTATATGCCATCAAATTGGACAACTTAGAAGAAATGGACAAATTCCTAAACACACACTACCAAAATTCACACGGGAAGAAATAGAAAATCTGAACAGACCCATAACGAGTGAAGAAATCAAATCAGTTATCAAAAATCTCCCAACAAATAAGAGCCCTGGACCTGATGGTTTCCCTGGGGAATTCTACCAGACATTTAAAACAAAATTAATCCCAATTCTTCTCAAGCTATTCCAAAAAATAGAAATCGAAGGAAAACTCCCAGACTCATTTTATGAAGCCAGCATCACTCTGATTCCCCAGCAAGATAGGGGTCCAGAAAAAAAGAGAACTAGAGGCCAATATCCTTGATGAATACGGATGCAAAAATCCTCAACAAGATACTTGCAAATTGAATCCAACAGCACATAAAAAGAATCATCCACCAAGACCAAGTGGGATTCATTCCTGGGTTACAGGGCTGGTTCAAGATTCACAAATCAATCAATGTGATACATCACATTAAGAAAAGAAAAGATAAAAACCATATAATCCTGTCAATAGATGCAGAAAAAGCATTTGACAAAATACAGCATCCCTTCTTAATAAAGACTCTAGAGAATGTCAGGGTAGAAGGAACCTACTTAAACATCATCAAAGCCATCTATGAGAAGCCTTCAGGTAACATCATCCTCATTGGAGAAAAACTGAGAGCTTTCCCCCTGAGATCAGGAACACGACAGGGATGTCCACTCTCACCACTGTTGTTTACCATAGTGCTGGAAGTCCTAGCATCAGCCATCAGACAACAAAAGGAAATCAAAGGCATCAGAATTGGCAAAGAAGAAGTCAACCTTTCCCTTTTCGCAGACGACATGATACTCTACATGGAAAACGCAACAGACTCCACCAGAATCCTTCTAGAACTGATCCATGAATTCAGCAAAGTTGCAGGGTAGAAAATCAACATGCAGAAATTTGTTGCATTTTTTATACACAAACAATGAAGCAACAGAAAGAGAAATCAAGAAACTGATCCCATTCACAATGGCACAAAAAAAAACATATAATACCTAGGAATAACCCTAACCAAGGATACAAGAGATCTGTATGATGAAAACTATAGAAAGCTTATGAAGGAAATTGAAGACACAAATAAATGCAAAAACATTCCATGTTCATGGATTGGAAAAATATTTTTAAAATGTTATTACTACCCAATGCAATCTACACATGCAACGCAATTCCAATCAAAATTGCACCATCATTCTTCTCAAGGCTAGAACAAATGATCCTAACATTTGTATGGAACCACAAAAGACCCCGAAGAGCCAAAGTAACGTTGAAAACGAAAACCAAAGCGGGAGGCATCACAATCCCAGACTAGTCTCAATTAGAAAGCTGTAATCATTAAAGACAGTATGGTATTGGCCCAAAAACAGACACATAGACCAATGGAATAGAATAGAGACCTCAGAATTGGACCCACAAATTCACAGCCAAATAATCTTTGACAAAGCAGGAAAGAGTATCCAATGGAAAAAAGACAGTCTCTTAAAGAGAGATGGTCCTGGGAACTGGACAGCAACTTGCAGAAGAATGAAACTAGATCATTTTCTCACACCATACAGAAAATTAAACTCAAAATGATTAAAGGACCTGAATGTGATACAGGAAACCATCAAAACCCTAAAGGAGAAAGCAGGACAGAACCTCCTTGACCTCAACCACAGCAATTTCTTACTTGACACATCCCCAAAGGCAAGGAAATCAAGAGCATAAATGAACTCTTGGGACCTCATCGAGATTAAAATCTTCTGCACAGCAAAGGAAAAAGTCCATAACACTAATAGGCAACTTATGGAATGGGAATAGATAATTGCAAATGACATATTAAATAAAGGGCTAGTATCCAAAACCTATAAGGAACTCACCAAACTCCACACCCAAAAAAACAAACAATCCAGGGAAGAAATGGGCAGAAGATATGAACAGACACTTCTCCAAAGAGGACATCCAGATGGCCAACAGACACATGAAACGATGCTCAGCATCCCTCCTCATCTGGGAAATACAGATCAAATACAGATCAAAACCACACTGAGATACCACCTCTCGCCAGAAGTCAGAGTTGCTAAAATGAGCAAATCAGGACTGTAGATGCTGGCTAAGATGTGAAGAAGTGGGCACCCTCGTACACTGTTGGTTGGAATGTCAATTGGTGCAGCCCCTCTGGAAAATAGTGTAGAGTTCTATCAAAAAATTAACACTAGAACTCCCCTCTGACCCAGCAATACCAGTGCTAGGAATTTACCCAAGGGACACAGGAGTGCTGATGTATAGGGGCACATGAACCCCAATGTTCATAGCAGCCCTCTCAGCAACAGCCAAAACATGGAAAAAGCCTAAGTGTCCATCAACGGATGAATGGATCGAGAAAATGTGGTTTATCTATACAATGGAATACTAAATGGCAATGGAAAACATTGAAATCTGGCCATGTGTCGCAACATGGATGGACCTTGAGGGTGTTATGCTGAGCGAAATAAGTCAGGCAGAGAAGAACAAATATCATATGTTTGCACGTATAGGAGGATTAGGAGGAACTTAGCGGAGGACCATGGGTGTAAGAAGGGAAAAAATAGTTGGGGAGAGGGAGGGAGGCAAACCATGAGAGTCTCTTGAATGCCGAGAGCAAACTGAGGGCTGAAGGGGGGTGATGGGCGTGTAGGAGGGTACTGTGGGGATGAGCATGGGGTTTATATGGAGACCAAATTGACAGTAAACTATTTAAAAAAATAAAATAATATAATGAATATTAAAAAAATAGAAATCTCGCCATTTACAATAACATGGATGGATCTAGAAAGTATTATGATAACTGAAATAAAACATTAGAAAGACATATAATATATGATTTCACTCATATGTGGAATTTAAGAAACAAAACAGATGAACATATGAGAAGCAGAAAATAAAAAGATGAGAGAGGGAAACAAACCCCAAGAGACTCTTAACGACAGAGAGCAGACTGAGGGTGGATGGAGGGAGGTGAGTGGAGATGGGCTAGATGAGTGATTGGTGTGAAGGAGGGCACTTGTTATGATGAGCACTGGTCGTTTTATTTAAGTGATGAATCACTGAATTCTACTCCTGTAACAATATTGTGCTGTATGTTAACTAAGATTTAAATTAAAAGTAAAAAAAAAATCTTTTCATTTTCTTTGGTTTAAGGTTTATAAACCAAATGGAATATGTCAAAATTTATATTTATCATCTCTGCTTGAATATGAACATAAATGAGCAAAATACGGCTTAAATTTGAGCAAGATATCAATATTATATTTTTATAGTATTTAAAAAATTAAGGTATAGTTGACATAAAATATTACATTAATTTCAGGTCTACAACATAGGGATTAGATATTTATATACATTATTAAATGATCACCATGAAAAATCCAGTTACCGCCTGTTATCATAAATAGTTATTATAATATTATTGGCTATATTTCCAATGCTCTCCTTTACATACCAGTGACTTATTTATTTTATGCAGCAAATCTGTACCTCTTAATCCCTTTCACCTCTTTCACTGATCCCCCAACCCCTCCCCTCTGGAAACCAATTTGTTTTCTATAGTTATGAGTCTGTTTCTGTTTTTTTTTTTAATATTCCACATGTAAGTGAAATTATATCATATTTATCTTTCTCTTTCTGACTTATTTCACTTAGCATAATATCGTCCAGATCTATCCATGTTGTTGCAAATGGCAAGACTTCACTCTTGTTTATGGCTGAATAATATTCTACTGAATATATATTCTATAACTTCTTTATCCACTTATCTGTTGGTGGACATTAGGTTGCTTCCATTTTATTGCTACTGCAAATAATGCTGCAATAAATATAGGGGCACATATATCTCTTTTACAAATTTATTTATTTACTTACTTATTTATTTATTTAGAGCAAGAGAGAGCACAAGTACACAAGAAGGCGAGGGACAGGGAGAGAAAGAGAAAGAGAATCCCAAGCAGGTTCCACACTATCAGCACAGAGCCTGATGCAGGGCTTGATCCCATCACCATGAGATCATGACCTAAGCCAAAGTCAGACCCCCAACTGACTGAGCCACCCAGGTGCCCCTCCATCTTTAATTTTTTGAGGAACCTGTTTTCCCCATGAAATATATATATATATATCTCATGTTGTCTGGTTCCTGACCTTATGAAAAGACTCTCAGTTTTTTCCAATTGAGGATGATGTTAGCTGTGTTTTTTTCATGTATGGCCTTTATTATGTGGAGGTAAGTTCCCTCTAAACCTACTTTGTTGAAGGTTTTTAATCAAAAATCGATGTTGTACTTTGTCAAATGCTTTTTCTGCATCTATTGAAATGATCATGTGGTTCTTATCTTTTCTCTTAGTGATGTCTTGTATGAGGTTGATTGATTTGCAAATATTGAACCACACTTACAATCCATGAATAAATCTCACTTGATTGTGGTGAATGATTTTTTAAAAGTATTACTGAATTCAGTTTGCTAGTATTTTGTTAAGAATTTTGGGGTGCCTGGGTGTCTCAGTCAGTTAAGTGTCTGACTTCGGCTCAGGTCATGATCTCACGGTTTGTGGGTTCGAGCCCTGCATCGGGCTCTGTGCTGACAGCTAGCTCAGAGCCTGGAGCCTGTTTCAGATTCTGTATCTCCCTCTCTCTCTGACCCTCCCCTGCTCACTCTGTCTCTCTCTTTCTCAGAAATAAAAAAAACATAAAAATAAAATAAAAATAAAGAGTTTTTTCATATGTTCATCAGGGATATTGGCCCGTATACTTTTTAAAATATAATTTATTGCCATTTTAGCTAACATACAGTGTATACAGTGTGCTCTTGGTTTTGAGGGTAGATTCCCATGATTCATCCATTACATGTAACACCCAGTGCTTATCCCAAAAAGTGCCATCATCAATGTCCACCACCTATTTTCCCCTCTTCTGCCTCTCCCCTCCCATCAACCCTCAGTTTGTTCTCTGTATTTAAGAGTCTTTTATGGGTTTGCCTCCCTCTCTGTTTGAAATCATATTTCCTCTACTGTTTCCCAATAGTCTCTGTTAAGTTTTTCAATTTCCACATATGAGTGAAAGCATATGCTATCTGACTTTCTCTGACTAACTTATTTCACTTAGTATAAAACTCTCCACTTCTTTCCACGTTGTTGCAAATGGCAGGATTATGTATATTTAAACCACATCTTCTTTATCCATTTGTCAGTTGATGGACATTTGGGCTCTTTCCATGATTTGGCTATTGTTGAAAGCACTGTTATAAACATTGGGGTACAAGTGCCCCTATGAATCAGCACTCCTGTATGCTTTGAATAAAATTCCTAGAAATGCTATTACTGGGCTGTAGGGTAGTTCTATTTTGATTTTTTTTGAGAAATCTTTACACTGTTTTCCAGAGAGGCTGCCCCAGTTTGCATTCCCACCAACAGTGCAAGATGGTTGCCATTTCTGCACATTCTCACCAACATCTGTTGTTTCCTGAGTTGTTAATTTTAGTCACTCTGACCAGTGTGAGGTGGTATATCAGTGTGGTTTTGATTTGTATTTCCCTGATGATGATTGATGTTGAGCATCTTTTCTTGTGTCTGTTGGCCATCTGGATGTATTCTTTGGAAAAGTATCTATTATTGTCTTCTGCCCATTTCTTCACTGGCTTATTTGTTTTTTGGGTGTTGAGTTTGGTAAGTTCTTTGTAGATTTTGGATACTAACCCTTTATCTGGTATTTCATTTGCAAATATCTTCTCCAATTCTGTCAGTTGCCTTTTAGTTTTGTTGATTGTTTCATTTGCAGTGCAGAAGCTTTTTATCTTGATGAGGTCCAAATAGTTCACTTTTGCTTTTATATCCTTTGCCTTTGGAAATGTGTCGAGTAAGATATTGCTGCGGCTGAGGTCAAAGATGTTTTGCCTGTTTTCTCTTCTAGGGTTTTGATGGTTTCCTGTCTCACATTTAGGTCTTTCATCCATTTTTAGTTTATTTTTGTGTATGGTGTAAGAAAGTGGTCCAGTTTCATTGTTCTGCATGTTGCTATCCATTTCTCTCAGTACCATTTGCAAGAGACTGTCTTTTTCCCATTGGATATTCTTTCCTGCTTTGTCAAAGATTAGATGGCCATACATTTGTGGGTTCATTTCTGGGTTCTCTGTTCCACTGTTCTATGTGCCTGTTTTTGTGTCAATACCTACTGTCTTGATGATTACAGCTTTGAAGTAGAGGCTAAAGTCTGGGATTGTGATGCCTCCCGCTTTGGTTTTCTTTTTCAACATTACTTTGGCTCTTCGGGGTCTTTTGTGGTTCCATATAAATTTTAGGATCATTTGTTCTAGCTTTGAGAATAATACTGGTGCAATTTTGATTGGGATTGCATTGAATGTGTAGATTGCCTTGGGTAGTATTGACCTCTTAACAATATTTTTTTTCCAATCCATGAGCACATATTTTTTCCATTTCTTTGTGTCTTCTTCAATTTCCTTCATAAGCTTTTTATAGTTTTCAGCATACAAATCTTTTACATCTTTGGTTAGGTTATTTCCTAGGTATTTTATGGTTCTTAGTGCAATTTTAAATGGGATCGATTTCTTGATCTCTCTTCCTGTTACTTCATTATTGGTGTGTAGAAATGCAACCAATTTCTGTACATTGATTTTGTATCCTGCGACTTTGCTAAATTCATGTATCAGTTCTAGCAGATTTTTGGCAGAGTCTTTCAGGTTTTTCATGTAGTGTCATGTCATCCATGAAGAGTGAAAGTTTTACTTCTTCTCTGCCACTTTGGATGCATTTTATTTCATTTTGTTGTCTGATTGCTGATTGCTGACTTCCAACACTACGTTAAACGCCAGTGGTGAGAGTGGCATCCCTGTTGTATTCCTGATCTCAGGGGGAAAGCTCTCAGTTTTTCCCCATTGAGGATGATATTAGCTGTGGGCTTTTCATATATGGCTTTTATGATGTTAAGGTATGTTTCTTCTATCCCGATTTTTTTGAGGGTTTTTAGTAAGAAAGGATACTGTATTTTGTCAAATATTTTTTTCTGCATCTTTGAGAGTAAGTATCCTGTGGTTCTTATCCTTTATTCTATTAATGTGATGTGTCCCATTGATTGATTTTTAAATATTGAACCAGCCTAGCATCCCAGTAATGAATCCCTTTGATCATGGTGAAAAATTCTTTTAATATACTGTTCAAATTGATTTGCTGGTATCTTGTTGGGAATTTTTTATCCATTCATCACAGGGCCTATACACTTTTTAGTGGTGTCTTTATCTTGTTTTGATATCAGGGTAATGCTGGCCTCAAAGACTTTCTTCCTTTTTCATTTTTTCTTTTTCTTCCCCCTGGGAAGCCATCTGGACTTAGACTTTTGTTTGTTGGGAGTTTTTGATTACTGATTTAGTTTTTTTGCTGGGTATCGGTCTTTTTAAATTTTCAATCTCTTCCTGTTTTAGCTTGGTAGTTTATGTTTCTAAGAAATTTTTCATTTCTTCCAAACTGCCTAATTTGTTGGCATATAATTTTTCAAAATATTCTCTTATAATTGTATTTCTGTGGTGTTTGTCGTTGCGTCTCCTCTCCAATTTGTAATTTTATTTATTTCAGTCTTTTTTCTTTCTTTCTTTCTTTCTTTCTTTCTTTCTTTCTTTCTTTCTTTCTTTCTTTCTTTCTTTCTTTTTAGAGAGAGAGAGAGAGCACAAGTGGGTAAGAGGGGCAGAGGGTGAGAGAGAATCTTAGGCATGATGTGGGTCTTGAGACCATGACCCTGGGATTATGACCTAAGCCAAAATCAAGAGTCGGATGCTTATCTGAATAAGCCACCCAGGTGCCCCTCTTTTTTTTTCTTGATACACCTGGCTAGGATCATGACCTGAGCCAAAACCAAGAGTTGGACACTCAATGGGCTGAGCCACCGAGGTGTTCCTAACAGTCTTTGTTTTAAAGCCTTTTTTGTCTGATATAAGTATGACAATTCTGGCTTTCTTTTGACATCCATTTGTATGATAGATGTTTCTCCATCCCCTCCTTTTCAGTCTGCAGATATCTTTAGTTCTAAAATTATTCACTTGTAGGCAGCATATAGATGGTTCTTATTTTTTTAATCCATTTTGTCACCCTGTGTCTTTTTTAAAAAACTGTTTTTACTTGAAATATACTTTAGAATACATGGTTCTAAAAGATATATGTAAAGGATTCCATTCAAGAAAAATAGAACACACATTTTCTTCAAGTACACACAGACGATTCTCTTGGTTAAATCACATAAAAAAATATAACAAGTGTTGTAAATTAAAGAAGACTGAAATCATACCAAGTATATTTTCCAACCACAATGGTACAAAACTAAAGATCAGCAATAAAACAAAGTTGGAAAATCTATAAATATTAAATATTTAATATGTAAATATTACACATCACACTACTGCAAAAGTAGTGGACCAAATCAAAATATGTCTCAAAAAAGAAAAGGAAAACCATTATTCCAAAACTTAAGGGATGCAGCAAAAGCAGATGCTAGAGTGAAATTTATGTTTTTATAACTGCTTGTATTAAGAAAAATAATTCCAATAAACAGCTTAACATTACACAAGAAAGAACTAGAAAAAGAAAAAAAGTTAGCGGAACTTAGTGGAGGAAGGAAATAACAATGAAGAATAAGAAATAAGTAAAACAGATATCAAAATAAACAATATAACATTGAAAATAATGACCAGTTTTTTAAAAAATAATACACAAAATTGGCGGTACTTTAACTATATTAACTAAGAAACAAAAGATGACTCAAAAACCAAATGAGAAATGGAAGAGAAAACAATATAACAGATAACCACAGAAAGACATAGTGTTATAATAGATTACTATAAACTATATACTAAGAAGTCAGATAACTTAGAAAAAACAACAGGTAATTCCTAGAAATGCACAAGTTACCGAGATTAAATCATGAATCTTGAGTCCAAGAAGTAGGAAATCTTTTTAGACCAATAGCAAGAATGAAAGTTGAATTAGGAATCAAAAATCTACCAACATTGAATAACCTGAGGCCACATGTCCTGATTGCTGAACACTACCAAACACTCAAAAAACGTAGTTAGTGAATCTTTATCAAAATCTCACAAATAATGGAATAGAGGGAACACATTCAAAATCATTCCATGAAGCAGGTACTACCCTGATATGAAAGCAGGACTAAAACAATAAAAGAACAAAAAAGCGTAGCTTTTCTGATATAAGTAGTGCTACTCTGACTTTGTTTTGACATCCATTTGCATGATATATGTTTCTCCACCCCCTCACTTTCAATCCAAGGTGTCTTTAGATCTAAAATGAATCTCTAGTAGGCAGCACATAGATGGTTCTTGTTTTTTAATTTATTCTGACACCCTATTATTTTGAATGGAATGTCTAGTCCATTTACATTGAAAGTAATTATCAATAGATATGTATTTATTTTCATTTTATTATTTCTTTTCTGGTTTTTGAAGATTATTGTCTGAACCTTACTTTTTTTTTTTTTTAACAAATAGTTTATTGTCAAGTTGGTTTCCATATAACACCCAGTGCTCATCCCCACAAGTGCCCTCCTCCATGCCCATCCCCCCTCCCCCCCCACACCTATCAGTCCTCAGTTTGTTCTCAGTATTCAAGAGTCTCTTATGGTTTGCCTCTCTCCCTCTCCCCCACCATTTCCCCCCTTCTTCTCCCCCTTGGTCCTCCGTTAAGTTCCTCCTAATCCTCCTATACGTGCAATCATATGGTATTTGTCCTTCTCTGCCTGACTTATTTCGCTCAGCATAACACCCTCAAGGTCCATCCATGTTGCTACACATGGCCAGATTGCATTCTTTCTCATTGCCATGTAGTATTCCATTGTATAGATAAACCACATCTTCTTGATCCATTCCTCAGTTGGTGAACATTTAGGCTCTTTCCATGTTTTGGCTGTTGTTGAGAGTGCTGCTCTGAACATTGGGGTCCATGTGCCCTTATGCATCAGCACTCCTGTATCCCTTGGGTAAATTCCTAGCACTGGTATTGCTGGGTCATAGGGGAGTTCTACTGTTAACTTTTTGAGGAACTTCCACACTGTTTTCCAGAGGGGCTGCACCAGTTTACATTCCCACCAACAGTGTATGAGGGTGCCTGTTTCTCCACATCCACGCCAGCATCTAGAGTTCTCTAATTTGATCATTTTAGCCACTCTGACTGGCATGAGGTGATATCTCAGTGTGGTTTTGATTTGTATTTCCCAATGGAATAGAATAGAGAACTCAGAATTGGACCCACAAATGTATAGCCAGCTAATCTTTGAGAAAGCACGAAATGGTACCCAATGTAAAAAATACAGCCTCTTTAACAGATGGTGCTGGGAGAACTGGACAGCAACATACAGAAGAATGAAACTGAATCATTTTCTCGCACCATACACAAAAATAAACTCAAAATGGATAAAGGACCTGAACATGAGACAGGAAACAATCAAAACCCTAGAGGAGAAAGCAGGAAACAACGTCCTTGAAATCCACCGCAGCAATTTCTTACTTGACACATCCCCAAAAGCAAAAGAGTCAAGAGCAAAAATAAACTGTTGGAACCTCATCAAGATTAAAAGCTTCTGCACCGCAAAGGAAACAATCCATAAAACTAATAGGCAACCAACGGAATGGGAAAAGATAGTTGCAAATGACATATCAGATAAAGGGTTAATATCCAAAATCTATAAGGAACTCACCAAATTCCACACCCGAAAAACAAACAACCCAGCGCAGAAATGGGCAGAAGGTATGAACCTTACTTTTTATCTTTCATGGTTTGTTGATTTTCTTTGGTGATGTATTTGGATTTCTTTCTCTGGATTTATCTGCATATTCATTCATGGTTTTTATATATGGTTATCATTATTAAGTTTGTATATAACTTCTGCAGATAGCAGTCTTTGTGTTAAGTTGATGGTCATTTAAGTTTGAACTCTTTCTTTACTCCTCTCCTCACGATTTAGGTTATGTTGTTATCTTTTACATCCTTTTATCTGTGAGTTCCTTGACTGATTTAAAAGAAAATTTATGCTTTTATTTTATTTTTGAAGGGAGAGACAGAGTGCAAGCGGGGGAGGGGCAGAGAGACTGTGAGATCAAGATCTGAGCTGAAGTCAGATGCCTAATCAACTGAACCACCCAGGTGCCCCCATTGACTGATTTTTGAAAGAAATATTCATGGGACGCTTGGGTGGCTCAATCGGTTAAGGGTCCAGCTTCAGCTCAGGTCATGATCTCGCAGTTTGAGAGTCTGAGCCCTGTGTGGGGCTCTGTGCTGACAGCAGAGCCCGGAGCCTGTTTCAGATTCTATGTTTCCCTCTCTCTCTCTCTCTCTGCCCCTACCCCACTTGCACTCTGTCTCTATCTCTCTTAAAAATAAATAAACATTAAAGAAAATGTTTTTTAAAATTAACAAAAAAAAAGAAATCTTCATTTTCACTGCCTTTGTGTTTGCTACCTTTATATTGTCAATTTTGGTCTTTTCTTTCCAGTCAGAGTTCCCTTTAATATTTCCTGCAGGATTATTTAGTGGTCATGAGCTTTTTTAGTTTTTGTCTGTCTGAGAAACTCTCTCTATTTTGAATGATAGCCTTACTGGATATTCTTGGCTGCAGATTTTCCCCACTCAGCACTTTGACTGTATCATGTCACTCCCTTCTAATTTGGAAATTTTCTGCTGAGAAACCCCTTCCTAGCCTTTTAGGTTTTTTGTAACTCACTGTCTTCTTTTGTCTTCCTGCTTTAAAATTTTTTTCTTGTGGAGCCTGGGTGGCTCAGTGAGTTGAGTGTCCTACTTTGGCTTAGGTCATGATCTCATGGATGGTGGGTTCGAGCCCCGCGTCAGGCTCTGTGTTGACAGCTCAGAGCCTGGAGCCTGCTTCGGATTCTGTGTCTTCCTTTCTTTCTGTCCTTCCCCCACTCGTGCTCTGTCTCTCAAAAATAAATAAATGCTAAAATAAAATAAAAATTTCTTTATCACTATACTTTGCTACTTCATTACAATATATCTTGGTGTGGGTCTGCTCTTGTTGATTTTGATGAGAGTTCTCTGTGTCTTCTGGATCTAAATAACTGTTTCTTTCCCCAGATTAGGGAAGTTTTCAGCTAATATTATTTCATATAAAAATTTCCCTCCTATCTCTTTCTTCTTCTGGGAATCCTACAATATGAATGCCCTTATATTTCATGGAGTCATTGAGTTCCTAAGTTATTTATTTATTTATTTATTTATTTATTTATTTATTTATTATATCCAAGTTAGTTAGCTTATAATGCAATAATGATTTCAAGAGTAGGTTTCAGTGATTCATCCCCTATGTATAACACTCAGTACTCATCCCAAGAAGTGTCTTCCTTGATGTCCCTTATCCATTTAGCCCATGCCCCTACCCACAGCCCCTCCAGCAACCCTCAGTTTATTCTCTGTATTTGTCTTTTATGTTTTGTCCCCCTCCTTGTTTTTATATTATTTTTGCTCCTTCCCTTATGTTCATCTGTTTTATATCTTAAATTCCACATATGAGTGAAGTCATATGATATTTTTGTTTCTCTGACTAATTTTGCTTAGCAAATAATACCCTCTAGTTCCATCCACGGAGTTTCAAATGGCAAGATTTCATTCTTTTTTGATTGCCAAGTGATACTCCATTGTATACATCTTCTTTATCCATTCATCTGTTGATGGACATTTGAGCTCTTTCCATACTTTAGCTATTTTTTAAAAATTTATTTCTAGGAGAGAGAGAGAGAGACAGCATGAGCAGGGGAGGGTCAGAGAGAGAGGGAGACACAGACTCTGAAACAGGCTCCAGGCTCTGAGCTGGCAGTCAGCACAGAGCCCGACGCGGGGCTCGAACCCACGAACCGCGAGATCATGACCTAAGCGAAAGTCGGACGCTTAACCGACTAAGCCACCCAGGCACCCCTCCATACTTTAGCTATTGTTGACAGCGCTGCTATAAACATTAGGGTGCATGTGTCCCTTCAAAATTGCACACTTGTATCCCTTGGATATATACCTAGTAGTGCAATTGCTAGGTTGTGGGGTAGTTCTATTTTTAACTTTCTGAAGAACCTCCATTCTGTTTTCCAGACTGACTGCACCAGTTTGCATTCCCACCAGCAGTGCAAAAGAGATCCTCTTTCTCTGCATCCTCGCCAACATCTGTTGTTGCCTGAGTTGTTAATTTTAGCCATTCTGACTGGTGTGAGGTGGCATCTCATTGTAGTTTTAATTTGTATTTCCCTGATGATGAGTGATGTTGTGCGTTTTTTCATGTGTTTGTTAGCCACTTGGATGTCTTCTTTGGAAAAGTGACTATTTATGTCTTTTGCCCATTTCTTCACTGGATTAATTGTTTTTTGGGGTGTTGAGTTTGATAAGTTCTTTATAAATTTTGGATACTAACCCTTTATCTTATATGTCATTTGCAAATATCTTTCCCCATTCCATTGGTTGCCTTTTAGTTTTGTTGATTGTTTACTTCACAGTGCAGAAGCTTTATATTTTGATTAAGTCCCAATAGTTCATTTTTGCTTTTGTTTTCCTTCCCTCTGGAGATGCGTTAAGAAGTTGCTGCGGCCAAGGTCAAAGAGGTTTTTGACCTCTAGGATTTTGATGGCTTCCTGTCTTACGTTTAGGTCTTTTATCCATTTTGAGTTTATTTTTGTGTATGCTGTAAGAAAGGTTCATTTTTCGGCATCTTGCTGTCCAGTTTTCCCAACACTATGTGCTGAAGAGACTGTCTTTATTCCATTGGATATTCTTTCCTGCTTTGTCAAAGATTAGTTGTCCATATGTCTGTGGGTCGATTTCTGTTTTCTCTGTCCCTAAGTCTATTTTAATGTTACATAATTCTTTTCTTTCTTTCTTTCTTTCTTTCTTTCTTTCTTTCTTTCTTTCTTTCTTTCTTTCTTTCTTTTTTCAGCTTGATTAATTTCCATTACTCTGTCTCCTAGATCACTAATTTCCTTCCTCCATTTCTTGCATCCTGTTGTTCATTCCATCAAGTGCATTTCTCATTTTGCTTCCTGAGCCCTGTATCTCTGCTATGTTATTCTTTATCTCTGTACTAAGTGTCTTACTCATGTTTTCCACTCTTTTCTCAAGTCCAGTGAGTATTCTTAAGATCATTACTTTAAATTCTCTATCAGGCATGTTACTTATATCTATTTCATTCAGATCACTGGCCATGGTCTTGTCCTGTTGTTTCATTGGGATACATTTCTGTGTCTTTTCATTTTGTCTAAGTCTATGTGCCTGTTTCTCTGTGTTAGGAAAGACAACTATATCTTCTGTACTTGGAGGGTAATGGCCTTATGAAGAGGTCCTGTAGTGCCCCACTGTGTAGTATCCCCTAATCCCCAGGTCTGGCATGTTTGGGAGCGTCTCTAATGGCTACTGCATATGCTCTGGCTGCTTTGTCTTTTATACTTCAGGTCAGTCATCTGTGGAGGCTTTCTTTGCCTGTTGTGGACAGTGTTTGGTCCTGTCCTGAATGTGGCACATTTTAACTAGGGTGTGCTCTAGTCTGTTTGTGAAATAAGATCTGTTACCGTTGCCACTGGAACCGAGGCTTTGCAAAACTCCAATGTTGGGATATGTGGTGTGAGCAGGGTTTTAGGCTGGTCTTCTTGGGTATGGGGCCTACTGTGCTGGGATTGAGGCAAGTATGACTGAATGGGAGTGTTCCATAGGAGCGTGGGGAATGGGGCTTAGTGTAAGTTAAATAGTGAGTATTGGTGCTACCCTGGTTCCCACAGGTGTCCCTGTGCTTACGCTGAGGGGCAGGTAAAAGGAAATGATGCCTGCCAGTTCCCTGGAGGGGTCTCTCCATGAGTACTCTCTGGGATGGGCTCTGAGATGAGTGAATAACCTCCCCACTGTGTGGTTCCAGGCACTCTTCAGATTGCTTTTTCCATGTTGTGCATCAACAGGTTGTTTGTCTCCCCGCCATCTTCCCACCATCCCCACAGAGCAGCACACTGCCCTCTGGGCTCTATTCCAGCCAAGACCATTGACCTTTAACGCTCCAGGCTTTAAGTCCTGTTGGTTGCAAGAAACCACAAAATTTAGCCCCTGTCACTTTCCAAGCCAATTGCTATGGGGATTCATCTTCCCCATGAACTACCTTGTGTGCTAGTCTGTCTCTCACCAAAAGAAATCATTAAATTTTTTTAATGTTTATTTATTTTTGAGAGAGAGAGAGAGCGAGTGAGCGAGCAGGGGAGGAGCAGAGAGAGAGACACACACAGAATCTGAAGAAGTCTTCAGGCTCTGAGCTCTCAGCAGGGCTTGAACTCATGAACTGTGAGTTCAATGACATGTGCCAAAGTTGAGCGCTCAGTGGACTGAGTCACCCAGGCGTCTCAAAAGAAATCATTTTAATATGTTGTGTACAAATATGAGTATGTTTAATGATTCTGAATAGAAGGTAACCACCACTGCATGTATTTTAAAAGTTTTAGAACAGTATAAAATGGCTTCCCACTTTCCAACTTCTACTCCTAAAGTGCCCTAAGTTACTATTTACATACTATCCAAGTATTTACCAGGGCACAAGACAAACAGCTAAATACGTTACTTTGAAAAAATTACAGTACAGATAGTTGGTAGATATGTTTTTTATTATTTCATATGATTGTAAGTTGACATATAGAATTGATTTTCCCACTTTTTTCTAAATGAAATTCCAAAATGCTGTTATCCTCTCATAATTCTAAGAAATTTACAAAATATTAATTAGAAAAATTAAGGCTGGAAATGGTTTTCATGAGAGGTTCTAGACAGTTTTACATAATAGTGGAACTGTTTTTGTTACTAACATTCTCAAGTTTAAACTAGACCTATTTCCTAAAATCTCTTCTGTTGTCACAATGAATTTTTTTAGTGTAAAGCAGTTCCTTTGCTGTTAGGTGAATGCTTACAAGGATTTATACCAAATCAGATTTACTTTTAAGTAATAATTGAGATGTATCTAGATATACCTATTCTTGATGTAATTTATTTTAGAACCTCCTTAAAAGGTGAAAAGCATAAAAATTAGTTGATTAGAAAATATTGAATTACAACAGCACACAAAATAGCAACTAGTGCAAATCCTATCACAAGGATTAGAATAAATGTATCATCACTCATCTCTATTCTGGGCTTTTCTTTTTTCTCTTCACTAGGGCTGTTTCTTCCCTTTCGTCCACCGCCTTTCCCAGGCCCTAGATGTTGCTTATGTGTTGAGAAAAGAGTGCTGGGGCTATATGGTCCCCAGAGCTCTTGTAGCCCAGCAGAAGTCTGATATTGGCGTCCAGCACAGACCTTGAAGCGATAATGTGAATTTGTGACAAATTTGGAAAAAGAGAATGAAGTGTTTGGTCCTTTGTAAATCTAAAGAAAATTGAGACAAAGTGAAAATTATATTGTTTTGCCAAATGAAATAATATGGTATAGTTTTTTGACAACAAGAAAAATATGAATTAACCGATTCATCTCATAAATATGTTCACAACAACAACAAAATTACTCTTATAGTCTATAATATCATGAGGACCCTGTACTGTTCAGGTAATTTTGTTCCATGTAAGAAATAACAAAGACTTATAATTGTTAAACTTTAATTTCATTTGGTTTAGAAGGAGTTGTGCATGTGGTCAGTGAAACCTAGAAATATCAAATCATTCAGTCAAGATATGTTATTTAAGTGAATAAGCAAATTGTTCCAAAATAAGTAATATATACATAAAACTTTAGGGGGAAGCTAGGACTTTTGGATAATATTTCATTATTTAAACATTATAAAGGATGTCTTATTCCACAACAAGAGCTCAATCCAAGTAGGATATAAAATTATAAAATTTTAAAGACTAAATTTGCAAAAATTTACCAGGTCAGTTCCCTTATCAGTGATGAGTTGAAGGTTGTAAATAATGGGATCTCCTTTTATTGGCTCCAAAGACTTCCATTTGACTTCACAAGTATTACTGTTCACATGCTGTAATTTAGGTGCTAGGAAAAGAGAATTTCAGTGTAGAAGTTTTAATTTTTCCTAGATGACCTCAGTAAACTTGGCTAGGATAGAGACCTGAACGCACTGCCCTGCTCCTGGAGAGAAGGCAGGCAAACAACCCAGGGGCATAAAGCAAGGAAACAGGGATCTGAAGAATGCCTGGTGCACGTGGGAGGGAGATAACTCACTCTTCTTGGAGTACTTCCCTGAGAGGCAGTCATTTATGAAGATGCCTCTCTGTGAACAAAGTAGCTGGCTGGCACCGAATTTCCCTCCCTGCCACTAAGCATAAACACAGAGCCACTTGCAGGAAGCAGTATGGCATCTATACTGGCTGCCTAATTTGTTTATACCAAGCCCCACACACCTGTGCTCTGGAAGTTATGCCCTTCGACAAGTTTTCGGTCCCAGTGTGATGGACCATTCCCGTAGAAAACCAGAACAAACCCTTGCCCATACATTTTCCAATCAGAGAGTTCTGCAAGGGACTTGGTTTTAGTGGAAGTAGTATCAGGTCTCATTTCTCAAGCATACCAGAGCACACCTAGTTAACACTCACCATATTCAGGCTAGAGCCAAAAACTGCCCAGAGCAGGCAAGGGGAGCTTGTGAAGATGACTGGCCTGAGGGATAAAGCAGCCAAAACACAAAAGCAGAGCACACGAAGCACACATCAGAGACACTCCCTGACTCACCAGATCCTGGACATTACATGGGCTCTTCATAAAGCCATTACATCCAGAAGCAGGACATAATTGGTTTTTCTAACACAGAGAAGGCAGAGACTTAGACAAAATGCCAAGACAGAGGAATTTATCCCAAATGAAAGAAAAAGATAAGGCCATGGGAGAGATCTAAGAAAAGCAGATATAAATAACGTGCCTGATGGAGAATTTGATGCAACAATCATAAGGGTACTCAGTGGGCTTGAGAAAACACTCGAAGACATGAGAGAGACCCTTACCACAGAGATAAAAGAATTAAAAAAGAATCAGAAATGAAGAATCCAATAGATTGGAAATAGGCTCAAAGCAATGAACATCAGGCTGTGAGAAGCACAGGAATGAATTAATGACCGAGAAGAAAAAAATAATGGAAAATAATGAAACTGAACAAAAGAGAGAAAGAAGAATTAATGGAACATGAGAATAGACTTAGGGAACTCACTGATTCCATCAAGTGTAGTAACATTCATGTTATAGGAATCCCATAAGTAGAAGAGACAGAAAAGAGGGCAGAAAATTTATGTGAGAAAATAATAGATGAATACTTCCCTAATCTGGGGAAGGAAACAGAAATCCAGATCCAGCTGGCACAGAGAACTCCCATCAAAATGGTAAAAAAAAAAAAAAAAAAAAAAAAAAAAANAAAAAAAAAAAAAAAAAAAAAAAAAAAAAAAAAAAAAAAAAAAAAAAAAAAAAAAAAAAAAAAGCAGGGCAACAACAAGAGATATTGTAAATTGCAAAATATAGTGCAATTTCTTAAACGCAACAAGACCAAGAAACCCTTAATGTACTAAGGAAGACCCATAAGTCTAGCTGGAGATTTCTGAACAGAAACTTGGCAAACAAAAATGGAGTGATATGGTATATTCAAAGTATTGAATGGGAAAAATCTGCACGTAGGAATACTCCATCCAGCAAACCTATCACAGAGAATAGAAGGAGAGAAAAAGAGTTCCCCAGACAAAATTAAACTAAAAGGTTTGTGACCACTACATCAGTCCTGCAAGAAATATTGAAGGGGGGAAAAAAAAAGAAATATTGAAGGGGACTCTTTGAGTGGAAAGGAAAGGCTATAAGTCACAAAGACAGTAATGGATCAGAGAAAATCTCTAGAAACAATGAAAAAACAAGTAATAAAATGGCAATAAATGCATATCTATCGATTACTTTGAATGTGAATGAATTAAATGCTCCAATCAAAAGACATGTGAGACTGGATAAAAAACTAAAAAACAAGACCCATCTATATGCCGCCTACAAAAGACTCACTTTAGATCTAAACACACATGTAGATTGAAAGTGAGGTGATGAAGAAATATTTGTCATGCAAATGGATGTCAAAGGAAAGCCAGAGTTGCAATAATTATATTGCACAAATTAGACATTAAAACGAAGACTTTAGCAAGAAATAAAGAAGAGCACTATATCATAATAAAGGAGACAGCCCAACAAGAAGATATAACAATTGTAAATATTTATGTCCCTAATTTGAAAAGACCCAAATATGTACAACAATAACAAACATAAAGGAACTAATTGATAATAATACAACAATAGTAGGGTGCTTTAACACTCTACTTACATCAATGGACAGGTCACATATGCAGAAAATCAACAAGGAAACAATGACTTTGAATGACACTCTGGACCAGATGTTCTTAACAGATATATTCAGAACATTCCATCCTAAAGCAGCAAAATATACATTCTTTTCAAGAGCCAATGTAATATTAGAATAAATCAGACATCAGGTCAAAAATAAGGCCTCAACAGATACAAAAAGATCAATCTCATACTATGCATATTTTCTGATCATAACACTAAGAAACTTTAATTCAACCAGAAGAAAATATTTGGAAAGGCCACAGATACATAGAGGTTAAGCAACATGCTACTAAACAATGAATGAGTCAACCAGGAAATCAAAAAAAGAGATAAAAGAATACATGGAAGAAAATGAAAATGAAAACAAGTGGTCCAAAACTTTTGGGATGCAGCAAAAAGTGGTCCTGAGAAGGATGTATATAGCAATGCAGGCAGACCTTAAGAATCAAGAAAAATCTCAAATCAACAACCTAAAGGAACCTAACTTTACACCTAAAGGAACTAGAAAAAAATCACATAAAGCCTAAACCCAGAAACAAGGAAATAATAAATGGTAGAGCAAAAATAAATGATACAGAAACAAACAAACAAACAAACACAAAACCCACAATAGAACAGATCAATGAAACAGGAACTGGTACTTTGAAAAGGTAAATAAAATAAACAAACTCATAGCCAGAGTTATCAAAAAGAAAAGAAAAAGGACACAAATAAATAAAATGACAAACGAGAGAGGAGAAATAACCGACACCACAGAAATATAAACAATTGTAAGAGAATATTATGACAAATTATATGGCAATACATTGGACAACCTGGAAGAAATGGATAAATTCCTAGAAACACATAAAGTACCACAGCTGAAACAGGAAGAAATGAAAAAAAAAAAAAAACATCAAAAGACTAATAGCCAGCAATAAAATCGCATCAGTAGTCAAAAAATAACCAACAAATATATGTCGAGGACAGATGGCTTCACAGGAGAATTCTTCCAAGCATTTAGAGAAGAGCGAATACCTCTTCTCAAACCATCCAAAAAACAGAGAAGGAAGGAAAACTTCCAAACTCATTCTATGAGGCCAGCAGTGCCCTGATACCAAAACCAGATAAAGACTCCATTAAAAAAGAGAATTAACGACCACTATTCCTGATGACCATGAATGAAAAAATTCTCCAGGTGGAGATGGCACAGAAGTACGGAACTCCGTACATTTCACTCGCCCCCATCTCTCAAATGGAGAAGGCTTGAAGCCATAGGAACCCTTACAGAATCCAGGAGTTTGAGAGGAAAAGGAGACAGAGTCCGCTGAGAAAACTTATAGTGTCAATGCAAACTGGGGAAGATAAAAACGGGCTGGGACCAGAGACACTGAGGGAGGGAAGGGAGCCCCCTTTGCAGGGAGCTCTGGTGGGTCAAGGGGAAAAGAAAGAGCAGCTGAAACTGCTCAAGGAACTGTCCCTGTCCCTGGATAAGAGAAAAACCTCAGCCAGGGACACAGAGGGATCCGGTTTCCAGCTGTGCAGCTGACCTTGAGTGGGACCCATTGGTCCCAGGCGACGCCAGGAGAAACTGCTCCTCTGCTCACCAGCTTGACCTGGAGGGGAAGTGGCGCGCCTGAAACCGCTCCGCCACCCTTCTGGCTAGGCTTGATTCCCAGTGGGGAGGCGAGAGGCTTGAAACTGCTCGGAGGGACTTGGCCTGTGGGTTTATATTTCGGGTGGTATCAATGGGGTGTGAGGACTAAAATCTGGAAACGAAGTATGACTTGGGACATAGAGCACTGCCTGCCTTCGCTATGCCGGCAGCACAGAGAAATTGGACCTAAAAGAGTGAGTTGCAATGCTTGGTTTGAGAAGGGCCTGGCATGCAGCCATTTTTCTCCCCACAACCAATAAGGCGGGACCACATGGAGCGACCCGCAGGATGCATTGGAGGCTAAGACCAGCCTGCACCAAAACATGTCCATCCCCGCTAGAGAGCTGCTTTTTTATTTAACCGGAGCCCAGGTCAAGACCAACATGGATGCACTACCGTGATTAATTCTAGATCAATTCTTTCTATTCAGATATATTTTCCCTTGTCTCATTCGTATCTCTCCCCTCTGCTGGACTGGGGACCCTGGTCACTGCCTTGCTTAAACAGTCACATTTAATCCATTCTCTAAATGTATATTCTACACCTCCATCTCTACCTTTCTCTCTCTTTCTCTCTGGAGTAATCAGACTATATAGTCTCTCTGAGTAATATTATCTTTGTTTCTTTCTCCTCACCTCTTACCATATTCTCCTCTTTCTCTCTCTGAATTAAGCCTCTTAGTCTCTCTGCCTGGTTATTTCTCTTCCAATTTCACTTCTTACCTGCCCTGTCATTTCTCTCTTTGTATATGCTCTTCCATCAGCACTGCATACACCCGGCTCTTTATTTGTAGCTGGGATTTCTGGTTTTATGCTTTTAGACTGTCCTTTGTTCTTTCTTTTTTCTTCATTTTTATTTTCATTATGTGTTTTTCCCCTTTCCTCTTTTTTTTCCCTTCTTTTTTTTCTCTTTTTCCCCTTCGGTTTACGTGTTTGTTAGATTTGTTTGTGCGTTTGTGTTCCTTTGTTCCCTGTGTGTTTGTCTGTCTGTTTTCTTTCCAGGGCTACCTCAAGAAACAAGCCAAAGTACACATGGTGGAGAGTCCCAAATACCACTACAAGTAGGGAAATAAAATAACCAAAGTCTCAACAAGAGAGACCAAGAGATACCATTCAAAGAAAACTTCCTGAACGGACAGGCCCTGGACAAAGAGCCTTCTTTAATACAGCAGTATTCAGAGGTGCAGAGTGCATTAGAAGCTTCTAAAACTAACAAGAGACAAAAAGCTAGCCAATATGACGAAATGGAAGAACTCTCCTCTAAATGAATTCCAGGAAGAAATGTAGCTAAAGAACTGCTCAAAACAGATATAAGCTACAAAGACTGTGGAGCTTAAAAATTCTTGTAATGAATTAAAAATGCTATAAATAAGATGCATAATAAGAAAGAGGCGTCCAATGAACGGACTGAAGAAACAGAGAGAAGAATAGGTGAATCAGAAGACACAATTATAGAAAAACAGGAAGTAGAGAAAAAGAGAGATAAACTGATCCAGGAACGCGAAAAGAGAGTTCGAGAGCTGAGAGATACAATCAAACGGAATATCCGTATCATAGGAATTCCAGAAAGGAAGAGAGAGGGAAAGATGCTGAAAGAGTCCTAGAACAAATAATAGAGAACTTCCCCAATCCGGGGAAGGAAACAGACATTGAAATCCAAGAGGCACAGAGAACACCCCTCAAATGTAACTTGAATCGATCTTCTGCAAGACATATCATAGCGAAACTGGCAAAATATAAGGACAAAGAGAGAATTCTGAAAGCAGCTAGGGATAAAAGGGCCCAACATACAAAGGGAGACCTATCAAAGTGGTGACAGACCTATCTACTGAAACTTGACAGGCCAGAAAGGAATGGTAGGAAATCTTCAATGTGATGAACAGGAAAAATCTTTAGCCAAGAATCCTCTATCCAGCAAGACTGTCATTCAGAATAGAAGGAGAGATAAAAGTCTTTCCAAAGAAACAAAAATGGAAAGCATTTGTCACCACTAAATAAGCCCTACAAGAAATACTGAGGGGGACTCTATGAGGGAAATGTTGCAAGGAACAAAAGATACCAGAGACACAACCACAAGCATGAATCCTACAAAGAACACAATGACTCTAAACCCATATTTTTGAATAATAACACTGAATGTAGATGGACTAAATGCTCCAATCAAAACACATAGGATAGCAGAATGGATTAAAAAAACCCCAAAATCCATCTATTTGCGGTCTACAAGAAAGTCATTTTAGACCCGAGGACACCTTCAGATTGAAAGTAAGGGGATGGAGAAATATATATCATGCTACTAGAAGTCAAAAGAAAGCTGGAGTAGCTATACATATATCAGACAAACTAGACTTTAAAGTAAAGGCAGTAACAAGAGATGAAGAAGGGCATTATGTAATAATTACAGGGTCTATCAGTCAGGAAGAGCTAACAATGATAAATGTCTACATAGCAAATACGGAGGCACCTAAATACATGAAACAGTTAATCACAAACAGACACAATATTATGGATAAGTATATGCTATAGGAGGGGACTTTAATACTCCACTTACAGCAATGGATAGATCAACTAGACAGAAAATCATTAAAGAAACAATGGACTTGAATGTCACATTGGACCAGATGGATCTGACAGATATATTTAGAACTCTACATCCTGAGGCCAGGGAATTCACTTTCTTCTCAAGTGCGCATGGCACATTCTCCAAGATAGATCACATATTGGGACATAAAGCTGCCTTCAATAAATATAAAAGAATTGAGATCATACCATGCACAGTTTCAGATCACAATGCTATGAAACTTAAAATCAACCACAGGAAGAAGTCCTGAAAACCTCCAAAAACATGGAGGTTAAAGAACTCCCTACTAAAGAATGAATGTACCAATCAGGCAATTAGAGAAGAAATTAAAAACGATATGGAAAGAAATGAAAAGGAAAATACAACAATCCAAACTCTATGGGAGGCGGCAAAGGCAGTCCTCAGAGGAAGATACATTGCACTCCAGGACTATTTCAAGAAATTAGAAAAAGCGCAAGAACAAAATCTAACAGTGCACCTAAAGGAATTAGAAGGAGAGCAACAAGAGCACCCTTTACCCAGTAGGAGAAGAGAAATAATAAAAATCAGGGCAGAAATAAACAATATAGAATAAAAAAAAAAGTTGAACAGATTAATAAAACCAAGAGTTGGTTTTTTGAAAAAATAAGCAAAATTGACAAACCTTTAGCCAGCCTTCTCAAAAAGAAAAGATAGAGCACTCAAATAGACAAAATCATTAATGAAAATGGACAGTACAACCAACCCTTCAGAAATTCAAGCAGTTATCAGGGAATACTATGAAACATTATATGCCAACAAACTAGACAACTTAGAAGAAATGGACAAATTCCTAAACACACACTACCAAAATTCACACGAGAAGAGATAGAAAATCTGAACAGACCCATAACTAGTGATGAAATTGAATCTGTAATCAAAAGTCTCCCAACAAATAAGAGCCCTGGGCCAGATGGCTTCCGTGGGGAATTCTACTAGACATTTAAAACAGAATTAATACCCATTCTTCTCAAGCTATTCCAAAAAGATAGAAATGGAAGGAAAACTTCTGGACTCATTTTACGAAGCCAGCATCACTTTGATTCCCAAATCAGACAGAGACCCAGCAAAAAAAGAGAACTACAGGCCAATATCCTTGATGAATATGGATGCAAAAATCTTCAACAAGATACTAGCAACTCGAATTCAACAGCACATAAAAAGAATTATCCACAATGATCAAATGGGATTCATTCCTGGGTTACAGGGCTGGTTAAAGATTCACAAATCAATCAATGTGATACATCATATTAAGAAAAGATAAAAACCATATGATCCTGTCGATAAAGAGAAAGCATTTGACAAGATACAGCATCCCTTCTTAATAAAGACCCTTGAGAAAGTCGGGATAGAAGGAACTTACTTAAACATCATAAAAGCCATCTATGCGAAGCCCTCAGCTATCATCCTCAATGGCGACAAACTGAGAGCTTTCCCCCCTGAAATCAGGAACACGACAGAGATGTCCACTCTCACCACTGTTGTTTAACATAGTGCTGGAAGTCTTAGCATCAGCAAGCAGAGAACAAAAGGAAATCAAAGGCATCAGAATTGGCAAAGAAGAAGTCAAACTTTCACTTTTCGCAGACGACATGATACTCTACATAGAAAATCCGACAGACTCCACCAGAAGCCTACTAGAACTGATCCAAGAATTCAGTAAAGTTGTAAGGTACAAAGTCAACGTACAGAAATCGGTTGCATTTTTATACACCAATAAAGAGGCCACAGAAAGAGAAATCAAGAAACTGATCCTATTCACAATTGCACAAAAAAACCATAAAATACCTAGTAATAAATCTAACCAAGTATATAAGAAATCTGTATGATGAAAACTATCAAAATCTTATGAAGGAAATTGAAGAAGACACAAAGAAATGGAAAAACATTCCATGCTCATGGACTGGAAGGATAAATATAGGTAAAATGTCATTACTACCCAAAGCAATCTACACATTCAATGCAATCCCAATCAAAATTGCACCATCATTCTTCTCAGGGCTAGAATAAATGATCCTAAAATTTGTATGGAACCACAAAAGACCCCGAATAGTCAAAGTAATACTGAAGAAGAAAACAAAATGGAGGCATCACCATCCCAGACTTTAACCTCTACTACAAAGCTGTAATCTTCAAGACAGTATGGTATTGGCACAAAAACAGACACATAGATGAATGGAACAGAATAGAGAACTCAGAATTGGACCCACAAATGTACGACGAATTACTCTTTGACAAAGTGGGAAAGAGTATCCAATGGACAAAAGGCAGCCTCTTTAACAAATGGTGCTGGTAGAACGGAGCAGCAACATGCAGAAGAATGAAATTATATCACTGTCTCACACCATACTAAAAAATAAACTCAAAATGGATAAAGGACCTGAATGTGAGACGGGAAACTATCAAAACCCTAGAGGAGAAAGCAGGAAACAACCTTCTTGACCTCAACTGCAGCATCTTCTTACTTGACACATTCCCAAAGGCAAGGGAATCAAGAGTAAAAACGAACTTTTGGGATCTCCTCAAGAGAAAAAGCTTCTGCATGGCAAGGGAAACAATCAATAAAATTAAGAGGCAAACGATGGAGTTGAACATTTAAAGTAAGCCTTACTGCGGAATTTTAATTTTTTTTAAATGTTTTTTATTTATTTCTAGGAGAGAGAGAGAGAGACAGCGTGAGGAGGGGAGGGCCAGAGAGAGAGGCAGTCACAGATTGAAACAGGCTTCAGGCTCTGAGCTGGCAGTCAGCACAGAGCCCGACGCGGGGCTCGAACCCACGAACCGCGAGATCATGACCTAAGCGAAAGTCGGACGCCCAACCGACTAAGCCACCCAGGCGCCCCTACTGCGGAATTTTATATATGAACTATCGGAGGTCCTATTAATGCAACCTTCATTGCCTCGCTTATAATACTTACCTTTAATTGTGGCTGGTGGAATTTTGGTTGTAGTGAAAGTGTAGATACCAGACAGTGGTCCCTCACCAGCTTTAGTGCATGTTTGTATTTTAAATTTGTATTGAGTATATTCACTCAGTCTGTTCACTTTGTAAGTCTGACAAGGTCCATGGTAAATGATAGAAAATCTGGTAGTGGGAATCAAGATGGGAGAAGCAATATTATTAATAAACAGTTATTCAGGTACACATATCTCTATATATCTGACTTGAAACTGGCACATCAGTAAGGCTTAAATAAAAGAACTTGAAGCCAGGTATGTACAACATAAAAGGGAAAAAATCAGGTTGTATATATCATAACAGCAAGGTGTTGGCTTTCATATTTCTTTAGTAACTTCTATTCCCTGGTATTAATGTATGTTATAAAAAGGAAGAAGTGTTTTTAAAGACGAAAAACTAGTGAGCTAAATTATCAGTAGGAATTAAACAAAATATGTTTAACATAATAATATACTGATTTCACATCTATCAGTTCATTGAAACCACTTTGGGTTATAGGTTTGATAGGAAATTTTAAAACATTTTTATTGTAATACATGTTTAATAGTACAAATAGCTTACCTGCCAGATTGATCTCCTATTAACAAATTGTAGCTTATAAGGTTGGAAAGTAATACTTTGCTTGAAGAGTTACCCCATTTCAGTTTGAGGCTCTGGTGTCCATAGACCACACAATCAAGATGTGGAGGATCAAGTGGTAGTGGCTTGGTTTTGGTTCTTATTGATTGGCTAAAAGGGCTTAGTCCATAATGATTGATAGCTTGAATTCTGATTCTAGTGGTAAGAAGAAAAAATATTAAACTACAATATTTTGGATTTAGAAAGGAAAAAAGTTTCTACATTTAAGCTATGTCTCTAGTAACCCTATGAAAGAATATTGACCATCATATTATATTATTAGCGATAAATTTGTGAAGCCCAAATCTTGAATTTGCATAATCACTATTGACAGTTTTTGATGAGAACAATTGGCTTTTAGTAATGCCAAATTTTTCTGAACCAGTAAAATTCTCTTTCAAAGAATATGTAGACTATATAAAACATAAAGATATAGACTTGTTCAAAATTCTCAAATAACTTTTTGTCTACCCAAAGTAAGATATAAGCAACTTACTTGTATGTGGTATCAGGCTGTAGATTTTTCAGAAGATACTCTGTTACTCTTTCAACAGTCAGAATTTTTCTGTCTCCATATTGAATGTTATATCCAGTGATTGGAGAGCCATGGCAATCTGGCTCCTCCCATTTAATGGCAATGCAAGATGATGCCAATTTGGCAGGAACTTTGTTTTCAACTTCATGTAGCATTGATACTACTGCTGGTACAGTTGCTGGTGTGGTTACTCTGCCAGTTCCTCCAAACAGTCCAACTCCAGCTATGTTTACAGCCTGAAAAAGTATACTCTGTTAGAGCTTCATTGTTACTTTGTTTTGTGTATAAAAACAAAATAAATTTTTAACCTTAAATTCTAAGAAAGTGGTTTTAAAAATTGACATATAATTGATTTATAACTCTGTGTAAGCTTAAAGTGTGTAACATGTTAATTTGATGTGTTTATACATTGCAATATGAAACAAGATGATTCAAAGATGCCCACATCAATACTAAAATCTTTAGGTTGCATATTTAGGAATGTGTAAGAAAAGTCTAAATGTGTGAAGGTAAGTGAAGACTGCTAATATGGACATTTCAGGGAAAATATACCCAAACTGAACTTATAACTTAGCCCACCAAAGTTCCTTCCTTTTCTTCATTTTGTAGCTTCTATCTCTGTTGGTGATAGCCTGAAGTTCACATCCATTCACAAGGTTTTATTGATTTTTGTACAAATATTTTATTTTTATTTTGATATCATTGTGGATTCAAATGTACAATTTACACATTTTACCCCAAAAGGAACATTTTGTATAATTATAGTACAGAATTACAATCAGGAAACTGACATTGATAAAATCTGTTGACATTATTCAGATTTCACCCGTTTTACATATACTCATTTTTATAGTACTATGCAATTTTGTCACATGTATAGCTTAATGTGATCACCAGCAGTTAAGATATTCCACTGCAAGAAGCCCTTGCACTACACTTTTATATGCACAGCAACTTCCTTCCCTCTTTTTCTAATTCCTTACAACTAGTAATTTATTCTTAAACACTATAGTTCTGCTATTCCAAGAATGTTGTATAAATGGAATAATGCAGTATTTAAATTTTTCAGATAGGCTTTTTTTCCCAGTCAGCATAATTCCTCTGAGATCCATCAGAGTTGTTGAGTATATCAATAGTTTGATTCTTTTTATTACCAAATAGTATGCCATAGAATGAACATACTACAATTTCTTAAACTATTTACATGTTGAAGGAAATCTGAATTGTTTCTAGCTTTTGACTTTTACAAATAAGGTGTTATGCACATCCATGTACAGGTTTTTATTGTGGACATAAGTTTTTATTTCTCTGGGAGAAGTGCCCCAAAGTGCTGAGCACATAGTAAGTGCATGTTTAGTTTTGGAAGAAACTCCCATACTATTTTCCAGAGTGGATGTAATTCCTACCAGAAATGTATGATTAGTTTCTTTACATCTTTGCCAGTATTTAGTATTATTACTGTTTCTTATTAGCCCATTCTGATAAGTGTGTCATGTTATCTCATTATGCATTTCCCTAATGACTAATAATATTGTAGATCTTTTCATGTGTTTATTTGCCATCTATATATCCTCTTCTGTGAATCGTCTCTTTATATCTTTTGCCCATTTTGTAATTGAGTTGTTTGGGTTTTTTAATTGTCAACATTCTAGAGTTCTTTATATATTCTAGATATTAGTCCATTGTCAGATATGTGTTTTGTTAAGATTTTCTTCCAATCTGTGCTTGTCTTTTTTGTCCTCCTCAAAAGATTTTATGCAAAGTAAAATTTTTTGTTTGAGAAGGTCAATTTTATCAATCTTCATTTTATGGATTGTGCTTTTGGTATCAAGTTTAAGAACTCTTTATTTACATTAGATTCTGAAGATCTTATGTGATTTTTTTCTAACAGTTTTATAGTTTTACATTTTAATTTTCAATTCTCTATGGTCCATTTTGAGTTAATTTTTGTATAAGGGATTATATGATTAAAAAAACTTTTTTTTGCCTATAGATAACCAGGTTCTACAGTATACCTTGTTGAAAAGGCTATTGTTAACTCTTTCCCATTTTGCCAAAGATTAATTGGGCTTATTTATGTGGATTGATCTCTGGGTCCTCTATTTTGTTTCATTGACTTATGTAACTTTCCCTCCACTAATACTACACTTTTTTTTCAATGTTTTATTTATTTCTGAGAGAGAGAGACAGTGTGAGCAGGGGAGGGTCAGAGAGAGGGAGACAAAGAATCCGAAGCAGGCTCCAGGCTCCAAGATAGCCATCAACACAGAGCCTGACGCGGGGCTTGAACCCACGAACTGTGAGATCATGACCTGAATCGAAGTCAGACACTTAACCGACTGAGCCACCCAGGCGCCCCTATGCTACACTGTCTTGATTACTGTAGTTAAATAGTAAGATTTAACATTAGGTAGAGTGGTTTCACCCACCTCTTTTTCTCTTTCAAGATTGATTTTTCTAGGTCTGGTGACTTTCTAAATTAAATTTAGAATGAGATTGTATATATCTATAAATAAACTTGTTGAGATTTCCATAGAAATGACATTGAACTTATAAATCTACTTGGGAAAAGCTGATTTCTTTACTATATTGAGTCTTCCCATCTATGAACATGGTATGTCTCTTTAGTTATTTAGGTCTTTCTTTAAATTTATAAAATGTTATTTATTTTTGAGACAGAGAAAGACAGAGCATGAGAGTGGTAGTGGCAGAGAGACAGGGAGACACAGAATACGAAGCAGGCTCCAGGCTCTGAGCTGTCAGCACAGAGCGCAATGCAGGGCTCAAACCCACGAACGTGAGATCATGACCTGAGCCAAAGTTGGAGGCTTTTCCGACTGAGCCACCCAGGCACCCTTAGGTCTTTTTTGATTAATCAGCATTATGTAATTTTCAGCATGCATGTACAGTACATGTTTTGTTGGATTTATACCTAAATATTTTCTTAGAAGTGATTGTAAATGGTACTATTTTAAAATAAATACTTTATTGTTTATTTATTTATTTATTTATTTATTCATTCATTCATTCTTATTTCAAATTCCAGTATAGTTAACATACAGTGTTATGATAGTTACAAGTGCACAATATAGTGATTCAACTATTCCATACATCACCTAGTGCTCATCACAAAAAGTGCACTCCTTAGTCCTCATCAGCTATTTAACCCATTACTCCATCCCCTCCCCTCTGGTAAGCATAAATTCGTTGTCCATAGTTAAGAGTCTGGTTTTTGGTTTGTCTCTCTCTTTTTTTCCTTTGCTCATTTATTTTCTTTCTTAAATGCTACATATGAGGGAAAACATGTATTTTTTTTTAAATAACTTGTTTCACTTAGCATTATACTCTAGCAATTTGCAATGGCATGGATGGAGCTAAAGAGTATAATGGTGTTGTGTTTTAAATGTCTGTTCATACATGTTTGTTGTTAGTAAATAGAAATATGGGTTATTTTGGGGGTGTTTATCTTGTATCCTGCAACCTTGGTGACCTCACATATTTGTTCTCAGAGATTTTTGTACATTCCTTGTGGTAGTCTATGTAGATGTTTTCTGCAAAATAAGTACAGTTTTGGAGCACCTGGGTAGTTCAGTTGTTTAAGTGTTTGATTTCGGCTCGAGTCATGACCTCACGGTTTGTGAGTTCGAGCCCTGTGTTGAGCTTTGTGCTGACAGCACAGACCCTGGCGCCTGTTTTGGATTCTGTGTCTCCATCTCTCTCTCTCTCCGACCTCCCTCCCTTGCTCATGCTCTGTCTCTATCCCTCCCAAAAATAAAAAAAACATTAAAATTAAAAAAAAATAGAATAAGTACAGTTTTATTTCTTCCTTTCTAATCCGTATGCCTTTTATTTCCTTTACTCACCGTATTCCAATGACTGAATTAAGATTAAGAGTGGTGAGAGCTGACATCTTTGCTTTGTTTTTAGAGGAAATCACTGTTAAGTATGATGTTAGTTGTAGGTTTTTTTGTAGATGCTCTGTATAAGTTGAAGAAGTCCCCATCTATTCTTACCTTTCTGAGATATTTTTGAACACTAATGGGTATTGGATTTTTAAAAATGTGTTTTCTGTGTCAATTAATATGATCATATGATTTTTTTTAATCTCCAGCCTGTTTGTATAAAAAGTTACATTAATTTTCCATTTCAAACTAGGGTTGCATAACTGAAATAAATCCCACTTGGTCATGGTGTATAATTCTTTTTGTACAGTGCTGGATTTGATATGACATTATGTTGTTGAGGGTTTTTTGCATCTAAATGAGTTATTTGTCTTCAAATAACTTCAAATGGTTTTTTTCCTCCTACACTCTTTGATTTTGGTTTTAGGGTGATACTTTCCTCATAAAAGGAATTGGTACCTCTCTCATCTTTATTTTCTGGAAAATATTATTTTAAATTTGTGTTAGTTTTTCTTTAAATGCTTTGTGGAATTCTCCACCGAAACTATCTGGACATGGAGATTCCTTTCTCAGGGGCTTTTTAGTTATGAATTCAATTACTTTAATGACCATAGGGATATTCATATGTCCATTTCATTTTGGCTGAATTTCCTATATCAGTTCTAGCAATATTTTTGTGGAGTCTTTTGAATTTTCTATATAGAGTGTCGTCATTTGCAAATAGTGAAAGTTTGACTTCTTCCTTGCCAATTTGGATGCCTTTTATTTCTTTTTGTTGTCTGATTACTGAAGTTAGCACTTCCAGTACTACATTAAAAGTGGTGAGAGTGCGCCAGTCAGAGTGGCTAAAATGAGCAAATCAGAGAACTCTAGATGCTGGCGAGGATGTGGAGAAACGGGCACCCTCCTACACTGTTGGTGGGAATGTAAACTGGTACAGCCCCTCTGGAAAACAGTGTGGAGGTTCCTCAGGAAACTAACAATAGAACTCCC